>NC_089853.1:39374850-39552350 GCF_036373705.1 Amia ocellicauda
CACACTCATACACACAATAAGTTAAAACTTTGATTTTACCAATCTTAATCTCATAACGCAGTCGCGTCAGAATGACTGTTGTAAGAGAATAGCAGGTGAGTCATTAGGAAACGAAAGGTAGGACGTTGTGATCTCAACAGATCAATTTACAGTTGTGCCCCACACAGTCACAGACCAACAAAAGACACAAAATATCCCCACCCCCAGCTCCCCGTAGAGGAGTCTTCAGACACTGAAGACCTCTTTAAAATAAAGAACTACTGTCAATTTTATGTAAAAGGCAAACCAAATTGGCGGGAACTGCTGGGCACTGGTTTTCTGCTCACTCCGAGGCAGGGGCAGGAAACTATAGGGCTCAGGAGACTGCAGGGGCATGTGTGTCTGTGGCAAAAAAGGGGACAGGTTATTTAGGTAGAAGCACAGCTGTCACAAAAGTGCCGATCGCACAGTGCTTCAGCACCACCAGATGCACCCAATCCACTGATGGCAGACCATCCTGTGCCCACAAGCAGCCGACCTGTCACAGCCGACTCCATTCGACTCCATATAATTTTTTCTTGTATCTTTATTGTCCTCTCATTCTAGGCAGGATCAGAGACATCGCAACGGGGTAGGAAAACCAGGCAATTGTCTGGGGCCCCAGGCTGGAAGGGGGCCCCCAAGGGGCAACTAAATTTAATCCACAGCATTGACTGAGAAAACTTTAACCGATGGTTGGGCATGGGGCCCCCAGAGACTCTAGCAGCGCCACTGTACGTAATGTTTAATATAAGGGGGTTTTGTATGATGTATCAAGCCCAAATTGCTGATGAAAACTGGTTCTTATCTAACCCTGTTCTTCTAGGTATCAGGGCTGAACTATGGCACAGTAAGACATTGAGACTGACCTTGTTCACATAGACACACAGGGAAAGAAATGCAGTTCCCTTTCAAATCGAAAGACAGCCATTACCGAACGGGAAGAGCTTTCTGACCTGCCAATCTGTGAAAACATGTACCAAAGCTGGCCCTGCTAGCAGGAGGAAGACCCGCCCCCGGTGATTGTGAAAAGTCTCCTCCTGATCGCAGCTGCCTGCCATTTCTTTTTTCACTTTCACTTTCACTTTCACTTTAGTTTCATTTCGCTTTGTGGGCCTGCTAAAAGCTAGAGAAGTGTGGTCCCCAGCTCTTCAGAGTTTGGTTATTTCGTCATCCCTTAATCAGAATATCTGTTGCGCTCTTCAAAGTATTCTGCAACGTGGTTGCTTAAAAGAGTGTGCTTCTCAGACGAGGTAAGTGTACAGCAGCAGTCTTACTTGGAGTCGGCTTCTGCCCCTCTACAGAGATCTGCTGTGCACCTGATTACCCTTTTCTTGTACCTTTACAGATTAACTAAAAATCAAATGGGAGTGTGTTGCTGGGAAGAGAGAATGTCTCTACCAAGATTTGATCCTCGGTTCGTGACTCTTCCCCCCCATTGAAATCCGGACGGAGAGTGTCTCAGTTGAGACTTGGTCCGCGGACCACTCCTCACTATTCCTTCTCAAAGTGATTTCGCCCTTGACATCGACACTCCCAACGTCGACCCCGCCCTCCACATCGACTCCACCCATGTCGACCAGTCAACTCCCACAAGACCTGTGGGCTCCTGAGCTAGAGAGAGGTCAGCCATCCCCCCGCCCCCTCCGCGGTGATGCTCTCCCAGGCACACCTCCCCGCGCCATGCCTCACCTCGACACACGCCTCCACGGATGCCTGCCTATATGATGGACCTTCTCAGGAAAGGAGGGAAAGCAATGGGCTGGTCTCTGGTGACAATAGTTGTGGCAAGGCGATATCTCTGGTTGACACAAGCTAAGCTGCAGGATGCCGAAAAGTCTTTGTTACTCTACGCTCGTATTACACCGTGGCAGACGTTCGGGTAGACTGTAGACCTCACCATTGAGTGCTTGGCAAAAGCCAAGGAAAAGGCTTCCAAATATGCTCACCTGCAGCAGTCACACCAGCCTCAGTCACGCCATTGGCCTTACCCACAGCATCAGGGAAGGCAGTGGGTTAGGAGCAAAACCCCCCCACAACAACAACAACAGCCACAGACCAGCAGTGCCCAGGGCAGCATCAGACGCAGGGGCCAGATACAGCAAAGGGGCAAAAGTGATCCCCGTAAGCCCCCTGCGAAGTCACAGGAGCATCGCCACCCCCACCACCCCCCAACAGACCAACCGGACTTGACCATTGGCAAGCCTGCACCCAGGACTCCTGGATTCCGGCCTGGGACCTGGTTCTGCAAGGGCTTAGCGGAGCTCCCTTTGAGCCCATTGCCACAGCAGAGCTCTGTTTTCTCTCGCTCAAGGTGGCCTTCGTTGTAGTGATAACGTCGGCAAGGAGAATTAGAGAAATTCACGCCTTGTCTGTGGATAAAGCCTGTCTGATCTTCTCAGGAAGTAACGACAAAGTCACTCTGAGGACGAACCCAGCCTTCCTACCCAAGGTCGTGTCGGCGTTTCACATAAATGAACCAATTGTCCTGGAGTCTTTTCACCCCCCTCCACATGCGTCGGATGAGGACCACAGAATACACACACTCTGCCCTGTCCGGGCCTTAAAGTGTTATATGGAGAGGAGTGCACACAGCCACAGATCTGACCAGCTGTTTGTCTGCTAAGGTTCCACCACCAGAGGGCAGGCTGTTTCCAAACAATGACTGGCACACTGGGTGGCGGCTCACGTCATGGGCTCTCTTTCATGGCGCCTCACTTGAAGACTTGTGTAACGCTGCAACCTGGTCCGGTCAACAGACCTTCACAAGGTTCTACCGTCTCAATGTGGTGGACCGGCTGCGTCCCACATTGGGCACTTAGGTACTACAAGCAGCTTGCACTCAGGCAACGTGAGGCTCTGCTGCACTTGCCATGATGGGATTGGGGCTCAGGACTTAGGTGTCAGGACTCGCAACAGCTCTGGTATAATCTTCCCATTCAGTAATGGCTGTCTTTCGATTTGAAAGGGAACGATAGGTTATTATCATAACTACGGTTCCCTGAAAAAGAAAGACAGCCATTACCATTCAAGGGGTGCTCTTCCAGACAACCTTCCTGATGAAGAAATGGCAGAGAGCTGCAGTCAGGAGGAGACTATTCACAGACTCCGGGGACGGGTCTTCCTCCTGCCAGCAGGGCCCCTATTGGGCAGCTTTGGTACATGTTTTCACAGATTGGCAGGTCAGAAAGCTCGTCCCGTTCGATAACGGCTGTCTTTCTTTTTCAGGGAAACATGGTTATGATAATAACCTATCATTCTCCAATACAGTACACCTGTTTGGAGGGATATGTATTTGTTATGTTCTTCCACTCATTCATTTCCTGCTGAAATCTGTGTAGCGTAAGGTACACTTATAAATTTAAATTAAAGAAGTGAATTTATAGTATCACCTTATCACGAATCCTGGAATCTTGTAGAACTCAATTTCTGTAATAATTGGACGCAGACACCAATTCCAAAGATATAAATTGTCAAATTTATTCAAAACAAAGACTAAATGTAGCACTACACTAATTATACAAAAGGGAAAAACTAATTAAAATTCAACTCTAGATCAACAAATCAAAGACAAATCACTTCCGTGACCAAATCAAAGACCATGGGATCGCATATGATAACACAAATCGTTAAACAATAAAGGTTATAAACACATTGACTACAATACCGGTTAGTAAGACGAAGGTGAGTCTCTCGTTAGTATTGTTAGTCAGACATTAAATAACTACGCAGGTTAGTATTTATGTCAGGTAACTTCTCGTTATATATATATCAGTCTCATTCATGTTTAGGTGCCGAGAAAGATCTTATCATTACTTGTTACCACAACTTCCCTTAACTGATTATTATTCAATGATTAAGGATAGGCAGGGCCACCAATAATCTAATGTCTATTAACTTGTGTCAATTTCAGACTAAACAGTTAAACAGGAATGAGAAGATATTTCTCGGCGTTGACAGATTTCATTTCTAAAATTATCAACAAAACAGTTTAATGCAACACACATTTATATTTAAGAAAACTAAATGATATTACACATTCTAGAGTTATGAATCACAGATTAACATTTCTAATTGATTTCTCAAATGTCATGAATCATGAACTCCAAACTGTTAAACTTATGTGAACATCGTCACAGAGAGGCCTCTCTGTCTTCGGGCTCAGATAACAGCACACGGCACGAGGTCCGTGTGGTTTAGAACAAAGGCAGTCCGGTGCACCTGGAAGTTGGGGTTTCGTGAAAGTAGAGTCGTTTCCCAACAGATTTTCCACTGGTTTGAAGGCTCCAAGGTTGTGCACAAAATCTTTCTTGGCAAGCAGGGTCTCTCACCGTACTTATTTGAAGACAAAGTCTTTGAGGAAAGCAGGGCCCTGTTTGTTCCAAGGGTCAAGTTTCTTAAGACTCAAATAGCTATTTAAATGACTGACACTTTCGTATACAGTCGACTTAGTCAATTGTCCAGCTGTAAAACTCCACTGATCAGGTGGGCACAGGCAGGCAGCGCAGTCTGTAAAGTTCTTTATTTAATAAAGTCCTTTAAAATAATTCTTCGTACGGCTCAATCTCCTTCTCCCAGTTTAACTCTTCTGTTGCCGGCAAAGACTTGGTTGGTTTCTGGTTCCGGTTCTGGCAACGGAGCTACAGGTTGAGCTGTGGCAGCTAGTTACTGGTTCAGGTGAGAGAGAGGGAGAAAGACTGTCCGCTGTTCCTTATAGTCTGTCAGATCAATAGGTGATTGGTCCCTGAGTTCTTGAGATTGGATTTCGGTTTCAGCCCCCAGTGTCCTATTGGAGGGGGGCTTGATTTATGACTGATGTCAATCCATGCCATCTTTTGGAAATGCCGGTTGGCCTGGGTTCGTAGCTCTATGTCGGGATTTCGGCTCTCATCCTTTAAAAGAGTTTTTATCACCTACAGGCCCCTTTCTCCAGACATCTCATAGCAGAATTCCAAACTATTTGGCCTCTTCTCGGTGCCATCCTCCCCAAAACTGTCACTTTGATGCAAACCAGTTCCAAGCTGATGAGCTAAGGAAATCTGATAACTTTTGGGGGGGAGAGGTCTTCTTTAGATCAGTGCTTCAGCTCAGAGCCCAACATGCTCTTATCCAAATACACCCAACATAACGCTACATCTGATTGGCCTGATTAGTTTAATTAATAGTTTATTTCCTGTGGACAATATGGTTCATTAGTTTATTTTGCCGAAGTTTATTTTATTTATGTTATTTATTTTGCCATGTTTTTGTGTACACCTTCCAACAAGAATCCAGGTACGAGAGAGCAGTTGTGAATTAAACACACCTGCTGTTGCGCGCTTGTCTCCACTCCACAGCCAGACTACAGGTTAGTTTCAAGACAACAAGACAGTTCATGGTAAATTGATAGTTTAAATACTCTTGCTGTGCTGAATTGTATTTCTGCTATGACACTGACAATTTGATGAATGGTGATAGCTAAGCTAGTTTATGGGTACCATACATACAGTATAGTTTTTATCAGACTTTTTTGGTCCTATCTCCATCAGGCTGGATTTTTTAATGATCTAAAAATGTCCAGGATTTGCCTACTCATCCTTTTTATAGCACTGAACTACAGTCCTGAGTGTGAGTTTACCCCTTACGCTCTGGCAGCGCTGCAGCTCGATCAGACATGAATGATGATGTGTGAGGTGATAGTGTTCGCCTATGTCAAGCCTTTTTTAACAACAATTGGTTCTTAATAAATGACTGGCATCTGTAAAGACTACAACAACCAATCAGGATGTTTTATTTCATTGGGGGCATTAAGAATCTACAAAAGGAAAGTTAGGTTGAGACGAGAAGGGAGAGTGTGAGTGAGAGGGCAGTCTGACGGCAGAAAATCAACAGGGTGTTTTAGAGATTTCCTTTGAAGAAACAATGACAGCAGTGACAGGCACGGGTCACACCAGACTGAACATATTCTCACACCTTCTCAAATCACTAGTGTTTAGATGTTGTTACTGTTTCTTCATAGTTTTATATCTGTACTATATTACCTTGTTATAGTTAAAATGTATTTTCATTTCATTTCATTTCAAGTGAATATTTTTTGTGTACATTCATTAACTAAAACAAACATGCAAATCTTATACTGATCGTTCATGTTTTTTTTGTTTTTTATTGAATAAGTTATGTTTTAAGTTTTTGTGTTTTTTTCTTGGTAAAACATTTTAGCACCTTTTTGCCATACAACCATGTATTTTATTTTACCTATTTTTATATATTTGCACTGTATATACACTCACCTAAAGGATTATTAGGTACACCTGTTCAATTTCTCATTAATGCAATTATCTAACCAACCAATCACATGGCAGTTGCTTCAATGCATTTAGGGGTGTGGTCCTGGTCAAGACAATCTCCTGAACTCCAAACTGAATGTCTGAATGGGAAAGAAAGGTGATTTAAGCAATTTTGAGCGTGGCATGGTTGTTGGTGCCAGACGGGCCGGTCTGAGTATTTCACAATCTGCTCAGTTACTGGGATTTTCACGCACAACCATTTCTAGGGTTTACAAAGAATGGTGTGAAAAGGGAAAAACATCCAGTATGCGGCAGTCCTGTGGGCGAAAATGCCTTGTTGATGCTAGAGGTCAGAGGAGAATGGGCCGACTGATTCAAGCTGATAGAAGAGCAACTTTGACTGAAATAACCACTCGTTACAACCGAGGTATGCAGCAAAGCATTTGTGAAGCCACAACACGTACAACCTTGAGGCGGATGGGCTACAACAGCAGAAGACCCCACCGGGTACCACTCATCTCCACTACAAATAGGAAAAAGAGGCTACAATTTGAACAAGCTCACCAAAATTGGACAGTTGAAGACTGGAAAAATGTTGCCTGGTCTGATGAGTCTCGATTTCTGTTGAGACATTCAGATGGTAGAGTCAGAATTTGGCGTAAACAGAATGAGAACATGGATCCAT
Organism: Amia ocellicauda; assembly: GCF_036373705.1. Lineage (NCBI taxonomy): Eukaryota > Metazoa > Chordata > Actinopteri > Amiiformes > Amiidae > Amia > Amia ocellicauda. Next base: position 39,381,820 of record NC_089853.1, read on the forward strand.
CATGCCTTGTTACCACTGTGCAGGCTGGTGGTGGTGGTGTAATGGTGTGGTGTGTTTCCTTGGCACACTTTAGGCCCCTTATTGCCAATTGGGCATCATATAAATGCCACGGCCTACCTGAGCATTGTTTCTGACCATGTCCATCCCTTTATGACCACCATGTACCCATCCTCTGATGGCTACTTCCAGCAGGATAATGCACCATGTCACAAAGGTCGAATCATTTCAAATTGGTTTCTTGAACATTACAATGAGTTCACTGTACTAAACTGGCCCCCACAGTCACCAGATCTCAACCCAATAGAGCATCTTTGGGATGTGGTGGAACGGGAGCTTCGTGCCCTGGATGTGCATCCCACAAATCTCCATCAACTGCAAGATGCTATCCTATCAATATGGGCCAACATTTCTAAAGAATGCTTTCAGCACCTTGTTGAATCAATGCCACGTAGAATTAAGGCAGTTCTGAAGGCGAAAGGGGGTCAAACACAGTATTAGTATGGTGTTCCTAATAATCCTTTAGGTGAGTGTATGTTACATAAGGGTCCAGGGATTGAATGTTACACTCGTAACTTCTTGTTCAGACATTAATAAAGTGCATTTTTTTGCATGTAAATATTTATTTGAAGTAATTGAAGACAGAAAACAGCAGACTCTTCTTCACACAGAGAGGCGTCACAATCTGGAACAAACTCCCCAGCGATGTGGTTGAAGCGACAATTTTGGAACATTCAAAAATAAATAAGGTGATAATAAATTGCCCAGTTTATCATTGTAATTTGCTTCAATCTTAGCTTACAAACTGAGATTTGAAAAGCCATTTTACAAAAAAAAGAATGCACGGGGGACCATGCCCCCGAACCCCCCAGCCGAGGTCGGCACCACTGTAATAATCATGGCCCCCTTATAAATTATTTTATTTATATAACTTTTATCTTAGGTTCTGCAAAGACTTCTAGATTGTTAAATGTCAGTGGGTGTTGTGGGTGTTGACACTTTAGCCTGAAGCCAGAGCCCTTGTGTTTTGTTGGTCACTGTAAGAAAGTAACTTGCATCATTGTCATTGTAAGACAAGCTCAGTCGCCACACTCTGTTGCACTTCACACCCAGATTAGGCTTTGAAGAGCCGGTATTAATGTTTTATATAAACTGTATAATGTTTAATATTAATGTTTGAAATACTAATATGCCAACAGAGCCAATTGTATTAATTGTCAAGCAAGCAAATGTTATCAATGCTGTTTTTACGAGTGCTGACGCTACAGAAGTCACTCCCGGCATTTGCTTCAAGGTTTTCTGTGGCTTATCTTAAGGCTGGAGAGGTCACATCATGGTGATTGATTAACAGTTGTTAAAGAAGCCATCTGGTTTCCGCATCCCACACCTTCCCCCAGGAAGACAACCACAAACAACCACAAAGGGCCAGGGACCTGACCTGGAGATAACACTTATTGGAAACATGTGACTCACCCTGCCCACAGAACCACATGTCATGCATTGTATAAAAGCTGTTAACTTTTGCTGTTCAGAGAGACTCCGCTCAGGTGGAGAGCTTCCATGTCAGGGCCTTCCAGGCTGGGCATGTTAAATAAATACATTATCCTCTGTGCTTGAAGACTTCAAATCTTTACTGGGTTCAACAGGTATCTTGTGAAAATCAGGTAATGTTGGAATGCATGAAGAACCTGCGATTCGTTCAGTTCATTAGTGTGTTCTCTCCCTGTTGATCCTGGTCTAATCATCTCAGGTAAATGCAGAAGTGTGATAAATCTATAAAGTGTGGAGTAGTGCTTAGGGCTCTGGACTCAGGGTTGTGGGTTCAATCCCAGGTGGGGGCACTGCTGTTGTACCCTTGAGCAAGGTCCTTTACCTACATTGCTCCAGTAAATGTCCAGCTGTATAAATGGGTAAATGTAAAAAATAATGAGATATCTTATAACAATTGTAAGTCACCCTGGATAAGGGTGTCTGCTAAGAAATCAGGTAATAAAAGAGCAAAGTTATTACATATGAGATGTCATTGACTTACAGAAATAGATTTTATTATTAATTGGAAACCCATATTCAATCCAAAGATCATTCAAATAATAATAATTGTAAGGTTACTTAATGCAAAGCCACAGAGTTACAGATTTGTTTTGTGGTTTAATGAGGGGAGAACTCGGCAGAACACTTTAATGTGACCCACATGAAAGGGAGGAATATCTGTATATCAGTGTCACATCCGTACATCACAGGTCAATTGACAGTGATGTCTTGGAAGGTCTTGATGTTCTTGAACAGGTTTCAGTTGAAGTCGACCACCAGCTTCCTGCTGCCGGCTCTGTAGGGTATCACTGGGAACTTCATGCACAGCCTGTTGTTCGGATTCAGAGAAGCAGTGCTGAAAGACAGAGACACAAACCGGTCAGTACAGGGCTGCAGGAGAGCGAGTCCTGAGGGCAGGTATGCACAAAACATGCTGGACTGCGCCAGACACCCCAACTACAGTACTAACGCACACAACACACAATCACATAGATCCCAGTTCTCACAATGAACAGCCCAAGTGTTTGCTGATGCCTTTTATCAGACAGTCATTGTCAATTTTTATGAATCTCACCCGATTCAGTGAGGAAGTGTGAAAGAGAAATGTGTTCCCCTTCCCTAATTATGAACTTTTTCACAGAAACATATAGATATCACCGCAACTGGATCCTACTATCTCCTGTCTTCCTTGGTCCCAGCCCTGACACCTGTTTCCTGCCAGAGACTGATGCATTGTTTTGTAAAACAACAATTAATACTTCTTTCAGCATCTACAGAACTGGTAAATTACAAATATCTAACAAAAATCTTGTATTAAATTGGGAAATAATTATGCAGCTTTGATGCAAACTCATTTTACACTTTGCACATCTGTAAGCAACATCAATACGTTGTTTAAGGCTAAAGCAGCAGAATACCACAGCACTGGTGGTAATTGCCTCAGCACGCACTATAGATGCCATCTGAACCAGTTTGTGTCTTGAGCCGATGCTGGAAGGTTGTCAGGCAGGGACCAGGTGTCCCTGAGCTCAGTGGGGAGGCCATTCCCTGCTTTAGGATGGGTTGGTGTGAGTTCTTGTGGCAGGAAAGCCGAGATGGTTCTAGAACACCAAAGGCGGGGTAGGGAGAGATGATGAGAGTCTGGAGGTAGCTGGTCGAGGCAGCAGTAACCAAGGGCTAGAGTCTTATACTGGGAAGCATGCAATGACAGGACAGGCGGCAGGTTTGTACTCACGATCATGGTGAGAGTTGGGTCCTCCAGTTTGATGTCTTTTTTTTCCAAAAAGGTGTCACCTCCCGAGGAGGGCACAGCCACTGCCTGCAGCGTGATGGTGGTGCTATCCTGAGTTTTCCACTTGTACTGGGAGGTGGGGATCATTTTGGGGATGGTGACCTCTGGGGAAGAAAGAGGCGCAGAAAATGTCAGAGGTAAATTGGTGAGGAACGAAGGTGAAGATTAGGACAGGCACACTCACACACACAAACATTAATACACACACACACACAGTGATCCAGGGAGGGGAGGCTACCTGTGTTTGGTTGCAGCTTCACATCCTCCTCCTTCCGCAGCAGCTCTGCCAGAGCGAGTCCATTGTACCAGATGGAGTGAGCGGTGATGGTGACCTTCAGGCTGTGGACGGTGGGGCTGTTGCTGCAAACGCTCAGGGAGAAGGCAATGTCCTGGCCATTGATTGGCTTGCTCCTCTGCACGAACTTCAGTTCCACAGCCAGTGGCTTCTGAGGTCTGGGCTCCAGTTTGGGGACAGTGCTGCTGCCACAGATCTCCTTGACTGCCAGCTCATACACCTGCCTCTCCTTGGCCGAACCTGAACACACACAGACAGACCTTCTGTTAGATGTTTCTGTGCTTCATTTCACCAGCTGTGGTGGGAAGAAGAAGAAGAAGAAGAAGAAGAAGAAGAAGAAGAAGAAGAAGAAGAAGAAGAAGAAGAAGAAGAAGAAGAAGAAGAAGAAGAAGAAGAAGAAGAAGAAGAAGAAGAAGAAGAAGAAGAAGAAGAAGAAGAAGAAGAAGAAGAAGAAGAAGAAGAAGAAGAAGAAGAAGAAGAAGAAGAAGAAGAAGAAGAAGAAGAAGAAGAAGAAGAAGAAGAAGAAGAAGAAGAAGAAGAAGAAGAAGAAGAAGAAGAAGAAGAAGAAGCTTCCTTGGTTAATTGCATGGTCTACATTTTCTGGGATACAGATATACACTCACCTAAAGGATTATTAGGAACACCTGTTCAATTTCTCATTAATGCAATTATCTAACCAACCAATCACATGGCAGTTGCTTCAATGCATTTAGGGGTGTGGTCCTGGTCAAGACAATCTCCTGAACTCCAAACTGAATGTCTGAATGGGAAAGAAAGGTGATTTAAGCAATTTTGAGCGTGGCATGGTTGTTGGTGCCAGACGGGCCGGTCTGAGTATTTCACAATCTGCTCAGTTACTGGGATTTTCACGCACAACCATTTCTAGGGTTTACAAAGAATGGTGTGAAAAGGGAAAAACATCCAGTATGCGGCAGTCCTGTGGGCGAAAATGCCTTGTTGATGCTAGAGGTCAGAGGAGAATGGGCCGACTGATTCAAGCTGATAGAAGAGCAACTTTGACTGAAATAACCACTCGTTACAACCGAGGTATGCAGCAAAGCATTTGTGAAGCCACAACACGTACAACCTTGAGGCGGATGGGCTACAACAGCAGAAGACCCCACCAGGTACCACTCATCTCCACTACAAATAGGAAAAAGAGGCTACAATTTGCACAAGCTCACCAAAATTGGACAGTTGAAGACTGGAAAAATTTTGCCTGGTCTGATGAGTCTCGATTTCTGTTGAGACATTCAGATGGTAGAGTCAGAATTTGGTGTAAACAGAATGAGAACATGGATCCATCATGCCTTGTTACCACTGTGCAGGCTGGTGGTGGTGGTGTAATGGTGTGGGGGATGTTTTCTTGGCACACTTTAGGCCCCTTAGTGCCAATCGGGCATCGTTTAAATGCCACGGCCTACCTGAGCATTGTTTCTGACCATGTCCATCCCTTTATGACCACCATGTACCCATCCTCTGATGGCTACTTCCAGCAGGATAATGCACCATGTCACAAAGGTTGAATCATTTCAAATTGGTTTCTTGAACATGACAATGAGTTCACTGTACTAAACTGGCCCCCACAGTCACCAGATCTCAACCCAATAGAGCATCTTTGGGATGTGGTGGAACGGGAGCTTCGTGCCCTGGATGTGCATCCCACAAATCTCCATTAACTGCAAGATGCTATCCTATCAATATGGGCCAACATTTCTAAAGAATGCTTTCAGCACCTTGTTGAATCAATGCCACGTAGAATTAAGGCAGTTCTGAAGGCGAAAGGGGGTCAAACACAGTATTAGTATGGCATTCCTAATAATCCTTTAGGTGAGTGTATATATAATATATATATATATATATATAATGTTTCATATATAGCAGTCTAACTCAAATGGTAACTGTAATAGCAACTGTAACTTACTTTTACATGTAAGTGTAACTGTTACTTTAACTCATAGTGTATCTTAGAAGAACATAAGAAAATTTACAAATGAGAGGAGGCCATTCGACCCATTGTGCTCGTTTGGTGTCCATTAATAACTGAGTGAGCCAAGGATCCTATCCAGTCTGATTTTAAATGTTCCCAATTTCCTTTTGTGTCCCCGGGTCTGTGTGTCCCTGCTGATCTGGAAATGCTACTCTGGTTTGATGTGGTCGATGCCTTTCATGATTTTGAAGACTTGAATCAAGTCCCCACGTACTCTCCTCTGTTCCAGGGTGAAAAGGTTCAGTTCCTCAGTCTCTCAGTAGGACATTCCCTTCAGACCTGGAATAAGTCTGGTTGCTCTCCTCTGAACTGCCTCTAGAGCAGCGATATCTTTCTTCAAGTGTGGAGCCCAGAACTGTCCACAGTATCCAGATGAGCTCTAACTAGTGCATTGTACAGTCTGAACATCACTGCCCTTGTTCTCAATTCTACACTTCTGACAATATACCCTAACACTCTGTTTGCCTTTTTTATTGCTTCCCCACATTGTTTGGATGGAGAAAGTGAGGAGTCCACATAGACTCCTAGGTCTTTCTCCTGCGTTACTTCATCTAGTTCTATTCCTCCCATAGTGTAATTATAGTGGACATTTTTGTTACCTGCATGTAATACCTTGCACTTGTCCACATTGAATTTCATCTGCCAGGCGTCGGCCCACAACTGAATATTATCTAAGTCCCTCTGAATAGCCTGTGCTGCCGAGATTGTATCTGCCGAGCCACCTATTTTAGTATCATCTGCAAATTTGACAAGTTTGCTAACTATCCCAGAGTCCAGATCATTAATATAGATTAGAAAAAGCAGAGGCCCTAGTACTGATCCCTGTGGATCTCCACTAACAACCTCACTCCAGTTAGAAGAGACTCCTCTAATCGACACCCTCGGTTTCCTATACATCAACCAGTTCATAATCCATCTACTTACATTACCCTGGATGCCTACAGCCTCCAATTTGAGGATCAGTCTTTGGTGTGGAACCTTATCAAAAGCTTTTTGAAAATCTAAGTATATCATATCATATGCTTTCACATGATCTACAGCTGCAGTTGCATGTTAAAAAAATGCAAATAAATTAGTAAGACATGATCTGCCTCATCTAAACCCATGTTGACTATCTCCAAGAATATGGTTTTCATTAAGATGCTCCTCTATTTTCTGTCTAATAATTTTTTCCAACATTTTACAGGTGATGCAGGTGAGACTGATTGGTCTGTCATTTCCTGGCTACGTTTTGTCCCCTTTCTTGTGGATTGGTATGATGTTTGCTGTCTTTAGTCAGTTGGCACATCCCCTGTGGGTTGTGGGTTCAAATCCCGGGTGGGGCAGTGATGTTGTACCCTTGAGCAAGGTACTTCACTTAGATTGCTCCAGTAAAATGCCCAGCTGTATAAATGGGTACTAATGTAAGTCGCGCTGGATAAGAGTGTCTGCTAAATGACAAATAACGTAATTTGAAAAGATCAAGTCAATGCATGCACTCCCCCTGGTTGGTTCCCTGACAAATTGAGTTAGAAAGCAGTCATTTACCATCCCAACCATTTCTATTTCTGCTTCTGTGGTCCCAACCGGGCTTTCCCAGTCTATGTTTGGGAAATTGAAATCCCCCATTATAACAGCCACATCTTTGCTACATGCAGTCCTGATTACACTGTACAATGCAACATCTTTCTGAATATCTGAGTTGGGTGGTCTGCAATACACTCCTACCACTAATCCTCCAGATCTCTTGTCCAAAAGTCGAACCCACAAAGATTCTGTTCCATTACTGGGATCTAATTTTAGTTCCTCTGCCTCAATGTCATTTTTAACATATAATGCTACCCCACCCCCTCTTCGATTTTGCCCGTCTCTCCTAAACTGTGTGTATCCTTCTAACTTGTATTCATCCCCATCATTTTCTGTAAGCCATGTTTCTGTCACTCCTACAACATCATTGTCACATGCCAGCACTGTGGCTTCTAAGTCCAACATTTTGTTCCTTATACTCCTGACATTGAGGTACAAATATTTCAGGACTTTCCTACTAGCAGTTTCCCTTGGTTTTCTTTCCTTAGTGGAACATCTCCCATTGTCAGAGCCCCCTGCCCCCCTGGTCCCTAGTTTAAATGATTCTCAATTACTCTGCACATACGCTCTCCCAATGCATTAGCCCCCTTCTGTTTAGATGTAGACTGTCCGGTTTGTACAGGTCCCATCTATCCCAGAACAAAGACCAATGCTCCATTGAAGAGCTAAATTTAATATTTCTAGAACTAAATTTAATATTTCTAGATACATTTCACATTCCTAGTTTTAATGCTGACTCTGTTTCTCTGTTACTCTTTGGACCAGGTTAAAAGCTGACAGAATCTATACTGTTTGAGGGAGGTTGTTTCTCTCATTTCAAATATAGATATCTTATCTCTAAGGCTCTGTATTCTGTTGTTTCACTACATCTTGTTGTTTTACAAAACTTGCTGTGTTGGCATCCTTAACCAAGAGGTTATTCATTCATAAAGTCTATGTAGGAAGTAATTTAACGTCTCTTGTTAATTAGTTACAATTTGCTTAGTAAGCTTGTTTACACCAATCAAGAAGGAAAGAACTGTCTTCTCTACCTTGAACACAACCCATAAAATACTGTCTGAGGAAATTTCTCAGGTCAGGCTCCCCTGCAGCTGCCGGAATAAAAAAAAAAATATATATATATATATAATCAACCTTCTACTACACACCAAGTCTCTTGCTATTTTCTGCAATTCTTCCATAACTCTTCCATCCATAAACCTAAAACCCTCTTCCCTACACCAAGATTTCAACCACGTGTTAAACTTTCAAATCTCTGCCCGTCTCCCTGGCCTGGCACGTGGTACCAGAAGTATTTAGGAGAAAACTAGCATGGAGGTTCTGCTCTTTAGTTTCTTTCCTAACTCTTTAAAATTTGTATTGCAGAACCTCTGTCCTACCTTTTCCTATGTCATTGGTTCCAATGTGGCCCATGACCAGTGGATTCTCCCCGGCTTTGGCCAGTAGCCCGTCTACTAGTTTAGGGAGATCTGCAACCTGAGCATCAGGCAGGCAAGATACCATGCGGGTCTCCTTATCACTAGAGCACACTGTGTGCCTCTAAGGATCGAGTCTCCTACTATAACTACCTCCCTCTTCTGGGGGTGGAGTGGACACCATGGTGCTCATCACCCTCTGAGCTGTCACTGTCCAACTCAGTGTCCAGCAGTTAGAACCTGTTTGGCATTTCCAGCTCTTGGGGTGTCTCTAGGGGTTGTACGCGCCCTGTTCTGCGGTTACGACCTCCTGTAACCCAGCAGTTCTCTACGCTGTCCTGCTCGAAGGTCTCAACTCTCCTAGGTTTTGGCGTGCACACCATCTCTCATGGGCTGATTGACCAATTCTTCTATATCCCTAATACAGCACAGATCAACAAGCTGAGCCTCAAGATCACGAGCCTTGATCTCTAGGATTTCAACATGCTGACAACGTTCACAAATTAAATCTTCTTGGATGAGTTCATCCAGGAAGGCAATCATTCTGCAAACATGACACTATAGTGGCCACATGCTTCTAAATCTTTTTTTTTTTTTTTTTTTTTTTTCCTTCTTCTTGGTCCCTTGGTTCCTGTTGCCTAGTCAACTGCTTCACTTTTGTGACTGAGAAACAATGCAGCTCTTTATCAACAGCTGCTTTAAGTAGCTTTTGTCTACCTGCCCCCAATTAACACCTAACTGGCCCCACCTGGCTCCTCCTGCAACACAATTCCTGCTAGTCCGAGACAAAATCTCCCTTCTACAACCTGTTTACTTTCACCAACTCAGCAGCTGAACTGAATTGACTTCAATTTATGCAAACTACAGACAATGCTAACTTCAGTTTAGGCAAACGTAAAACAAAATGAGCAATTGTTAATTTAGTTATTTTATTTTATTTATTTAACTTGTATTTCATCTTCTGTGAATATTGTTAATTGTCATGTTGTGGGTGTTGATGCTTTATCCTATTTGTCTCTTAAGTGAAGTCATTTACATCATTGTCAGCCTGTAAGACAGGTTCAGCCGCCACACTCTGTTGCACTTCACACCTAAAATCTGTTCATGTTGGAACGCCTGAAGAACCTGCGATTCATAACGTTCATTAGTGCGTTCACTCCTTGTCGATTGTCCTGCTCTGATCGCTTCAGGTAAATACAAGAGAGGAACAAATATATAAATAAGCAAAGTTATTAACAATGACATGCACGTTCATTCCACACACATTCACTCCACATGGGCCCACATTGGAACCCAGGTCCCAGGAGCTGCACTACTGCACTGCCCTCAATTCATCCAATTCAGCCCCTTGAGAATTGAGTATTCAGTATATGAAACGCAACAATCAGATCAGTCATTGGCTTATAGAAAATAATTTTATTTATTTGAAAACCATATTCACTAAATATCAATGAAATAATAATTCAAAAGTTACATAATCCAAAGCCACAGAGTTACACATTTGTTTTGTGGTTTAACAAGGGCAGAACTTGGCACAACACTGACTGAGACAGTGAGGCAAAAGGTAGTGCCAGGCATTTGACAACAGGGAGGAATAGCAGAATATACGTCATAAGTCAATTGACAGTGATGTCTTGGAAGGTCTTGATGTTCTTGAACAGGTTGCAGTGGAAGTTGGCCACCAGCTTCCTGCTGCCGGCTCTGTAGGGCTTCACTTTGAACTTCATGATTAGTTTTTTTTTCGGATCCAGAGAAGCAGTGCTGAAAGATATGGACACAAAGTAAGTATCAATTTTTGTGCTGTTGTGCTGTGTCATGCTGGGCTGTGTTGTGTTTAGTGCTGTGTTGAGTTTTTTGGATTTAATTCAATTTAAATATTCAGTTAATTAATTATCAATTAAGTCATTATAGTTAAATCAAGTGTTCAATTAAGACTTTCAGTAAAGTAGCAAGAGTAGCTTGTGTGTACAGATGTGTGAGTGGGTATAGGGGTCTGTGTGGGTACAGTGTTTGTCAGTCTGGGGTGAGGCTGGCCAGGATTCAGTGAGGGAGACTGTGTGCAGGGATGGTGGACAGAGACTCTGGGGGTAATGATACTGACCGGGCAGAGCAAGGCTTCTCCAGCAGACCAGCTCCAGTCAGAGTGATGCTGCAGTCCTTCAGGGGCTCCGGGAGGGGGTTCTCAAAGACCAGCTCGGCTGTGAAGTCATGATTCAGCTTGCAGATTTTAGGGGTCTGGAGGAAACAGAGGCCCACAGGAGATAACACCAGGGTGTGGTTAAGCTATAGGACAGTTTCTGAATTTTCTGTACTGTTGCACATGTTAAACCTGCAGCTTAGAAATCATACATGCACATTGTTAAAAACATTATTATATATATTACAAAGAAATCATCATAATGCAAGGTTTTTTGCACATCTGTAAGCAACATCAATTGTTTAAGGCTAAAGCAGCAGAATACCACAGTGCCAGTGGAGATTGGCTCAGGGCAGGGTAGTGTGTCATATTGCCCAGGAGGCTGGGGGCTGAGGTACTACAGGTGCCGTCTGAACCGGTGTGTCTTGAGCCAATGCTGGAAGGTGGTCAGGCAGGAACCAGGTTTCCCTAAGCTCAGTGGGGAGCGGGGGTGGGATGGAGTGAGCTCTGGGGGCAGGGGAGCAGGGATGGTGCAGGAACACCAGAGGTGGGGTAGGGAGAGATGATGAGAGTCTGAAGGTAGCTGGCCGAGGCAGCAGTAACCAAGAGCCAGAGTCTTGCACTGGGAAGCATGCAATGATGGGGCAGCAGGCTGCAGATCTGTACTCACGATCATGGTGAGAGCTGGGCTCTCCAATTTGATGTTTTTCTTTTCCAGAAAGGTATCACCTCCCGAAGAGGGCACAGCCATTGCCTGCAGCCTGATGGTGGTGCTGGCCTGAGTTTTCCACTTGTACTGGGAGTAGGGGATCAGGATGGCAATGGTAACCTCTGGGGAAGAAAGAGGCAAAGAAAATCAGTGGTAAACAGGCGAGGAAGGAAGGTGAAGATTAGGACAGGCACACTCACACACACACACACACACACACACACAAAGACACACAAACATTAACACACACACTCTGAAGCTCAGTAATCCAGGGAGGGGAGGCTACCTGTGTTTGGTTGCAGCTTCACGTCCTCCTCCTTCCGCAGCAGCTCTGCCAGGGCGAGCCCATTGAACCAGATGGAGTGAGCGGTGATGGTGACCTTCAGGCTGTGGACGGTGGGGCTGTTGCTGCGGACGCTCAGGGAGAAGACAATGTCCTGGCCATTGATTGGCTTGCTCCCCTGGACGAACTTCAGTTCCACAGCCAGTGGCTTCTCAGGTCTGGGCTCCAGTTTGGGGACAGTGCTGCTGCCACAGATCTCCTTGACTGCCAGCTCATACACCTGTCTCTCCTTGGCCGAACCTGAACACACACAGACAGACCTTCTGTTAGACGTTTCTGTGTTTCATTTCACCAGCTCTGTCAGGTAGTCGGGCTCTGTTGTCACACCTGCCAAGCTCGAACCCTGGAACTGGAGACTGAAGCAACAGCAGCAGTGGTGGTGGGAAGAAGTAGAAAAAGAAGAAGAAGACAGGCAGCAGATTGGTTGAAGATTGCACCTGTATACATTTTCTGGGTTACCGATTAATTGTTTTTTAATATATAGCAGTCCAACTCTAATGGTAACTGCACCTGTAATAGCAACTGTAACTTACTTTAAATGTAAGTGTAACTGTTACTATTACTTTAACTCATAGTGTATCTTTTACTTAACCCTAAGTCCAACTGTAAATGTAAGTGTAGCTGTAAGTGTAACTCCCACCCACCCTCAGGATACTTGTAGTTGTTAGTGACGTCCTGGCGCTCGTTCTTGCCCACCGCCTTGGTGCTGATGTTCATGCCCACAGACCTGGGGTTGGACATCACCTTCCTCTTGCTTCCATCGGGCTGAATAGCCCAGGTGACCTCATCAGCATTGACCTCGGCGAACACAAATGGCACATCATACTTCACTTTGGTGTGACCCTCCAGGATAGCCTTGACTGGAGCTGGACCGCAGCGCATCAGACCTGGGAGAGGAAAGAGGCTCCATTCATGTTACTGCTGCTATTGTTGTCATGCATCATTGTCGCTATCAGAATCAAAGCCTTATCCACCGCTGCTCTAAGGACGTAATGATGATTGTTATTGATGTTGCTGTAAAGACAGGGAGACCGGTACCTTCGCTGGACTCCTGGGGGGTGGCGTCCACAACCTGCCAGCCACCGTAGTCTCCCGAGAGGTCAGATCGCCTCATCCATGCCTCCACCCACACATGGAAATTCCTGCACAACATCCACAGGTTTGTACTGAAGTGATTAATTTAACCAATCAATCAAACATTTGCAGTTAAGGATACCCTCTGTGCTAGGATTTCTCTGTCCTCATTGCTGTCCTTTGAAACTATGACTGGATAGTGTTGATGGTACAACAACCCCCCCCAACCCCACCCCACCACCCCCACACACACCCCTCTCTCTACTTGTTTAAATCTTCCAGAAATACCATTGTGACAATATTCTATTATTCTACATACACAATAATATAATATTTAGCAAATATTATACAGCAAAAGGGAGAGGGTGAGAGAGTGAATATTCACTGAGGGAGTTGCAAGTCTCAGGTGCTCTGTTGTCATGATGAGCTCTGAACTGATTGGGTGGCTTAGTAGAGCAGGGAGACTCTCACCAGATACTGTCGGATGACTCGGTGCCTCCAATGTAAGTGTCGATGCTCAGGTTCCCATCTGAGTCGTGGGCGGATGCGAAGTTGGTGATGACACGGGCCGGAATCCCCAAGCATCTCAGCACTGTGGGGGTCAACAGATGTATGAAAACCAACATTACGGCTGGGGCTGCAGCAGCACAGATTGATCCCTATTGTGCTCATGACAGGAAACCGAGGTCACTAGTGGTTATGAGTCAGTGTGCGACTCTCTGAGACAGGGTATCAATAGCCGAGCCAAGGGAAACAGGTGTCCCCCTTGCACACTCCTGTGCTGCGATCTCTTTGAAGGTGATGTGTGAAACCTGAGCGCTCAGAGGTGTGCTCACCTGTGCACAAGACCGCAGCGAACACCCAGCACTGCCCGTACTTCACACCCTTGCCCTGCTGCTTGTACCATTTCTGCAGGATCTCCACGCTATCGCTCCACTTCCCAGGATGCACTCCATCACTGTAGTCCCCATCCCAGCAGCCCACCAGCACCCCACTATCATCGTTGCAGTTAATCTGCCCAGAGGGAGAGAGATTGAGAAAGAGAGAGTGAATCACAGGTGACAGACCCTTCAACAGACAGCTGACCGGTCGACAGGCTCCAGTTAATGACTTGACTTTTGTCTGGGAATGCTTGACACAGGAAGTGCAACAGGCAGGCAATGCTTGTGTGCGCAGCGCTGTGACGCACCATAGCGCTGAGCACCCGGCTGATGTAGACAGGGCTGCTGCGTGCCACACAGTCCTTCACAGGGTTGCCCTTTTTCGGGTTGAAGTCCAGCATCCACAGGCAGATGTCCACGATGTCTTTCTCGAACTGTACATCAACACAGAAACATGCTTCAGATTTCAGAAATCCTGGCTTCTCCAAGCAAAACACTGGTGGTATATCCACACACACACTTTGGTTTATTGTTGTAGACCAGATTTTGGATAGTAGTTTTTATATTACAGCTCCCAGGTATAATGTCAATGCCAGCAGATAACAGACCTGTTTACAATCTTATACTCTGTCTTTCTGACCCCTGTATATTGTCCTTCTAAGCACTACTAGGTGTAAGTCTTGTTGTCTATGCTAGGTGTGAGTCTGACTTTGAGGTGTCCTTTGGGGACTGTGGTGTTGTACACAGTGCTGACTGCTCTCTGGGTTGAGCCTGGGCCTTGGTAACAAAATGTTTGTAATCACTTGTCCCCAGACTTTGACATCTGCTTATTGGAGTTGATGATTTCTACAATGTTTCCCGCCGCAGCTCACCTGTCCAAAGGTCCAGGGCACGGCACTGATGGCATCATGCTGTCCCCGGTACAGGAGGCCATGCTCATTCATGACATACTCCTGCCACTCGTCCTCCTGGTGCAGGAAGACCTCGTCCTCTGTAACACAGGAGAAAGGGCAACATGAGGTGCTATACACTGACATATATCCCAGCAAACCCTGCCTCTCTGTGTCAGGATGGTAGTGACCTAATTTTTCATGTTTTTTGTGTGCTGTGCCCCTGGAGTTCTCTTTAGTAACTTGAATTGTCTGCATTCTTGTAAGGAATATGCTTTTTCTGTTACTCCCTTCTTGGTTATCAGCAACTTACATTCCTTTCTTGCAATGTATTACCTGCAAATGACCTTCCAATGCAACTGGCAATATAGAGGTTAATAATTAATATTCATGAGTAATGATTATAATATTGATGAGATGGGAAGGCTTAGTTTAGAAGGCCAATGAAATCACTGCTATAGTTATTAGAAATGACCAATCAGACACTGTTTGTAAAATGCTAAGCCCCTTGAGGGTATGTCCCAGAAGGAATATATAAGCTTTGTACTTCCTTGAAAAGTCTGAAGAACAGTATCATACTTGCTTAATACTTTTGAGTTCTGTGTTCTGCTGTTCTTCCACCACAAAATGCAATGGATGATTTTTTAAATATATAACAGACTATTTTTCACAGACTATGCCATACCTGTCTCCACACATTTGTGAGTTTAAGAATTTGTGGAGTAAGGTGCTACCACCACTGTTGTTGAATCGTCACCTCCATCATCAGCATTATCAGAATCAATGTTTTATTTGCCTTGAGGTGTTTTATATATTATGGTTATTGCCACTGGTGTTGCTGTCAGGACAGTGTGGTCAAGCTCTGCAGGACTGTGGCTCTCCAGGCTGGCCACCATTGACATGCCCTCTGAGTGCAGAGACCTCGACTGACATGGCTACTCACCAGAGCACCAGGGGTTGAACAGCAAGATGAAGGAGCCCATCTTGTTGTTGGTGGGGGGGGTGCCGGTCTGCACGGTCAGAGTGTAGGTGCCGATGCAGGCGTCGGAGGGGCTGGAGACAGCCAAGGTCACTTCATTCTGCTGGGTGCTCTGGATGGTGCCCCCCCAGGATTTGGACTTCGTCGTGCTGGTGTGGAAGGAAAGTTAGAAATTCCTGTCTCACAAGGCTTACTGCTTGTATACTTAAGGAAGATAGGTCAAGCCTAGGGTCAGGTCAGAAGGTAGCTTGACCTCTGTTTGAATTTATGATGTGCATATAGGAGATGATATCAAACAGTGTGATTTAAGCGTCTGCTCCCTAATCTATACATTAGCCTGTGAACTATCAACTATAATTATATATCTTCTGCTTAGCTAGCTTTTAAAGATTACATAGAAATTACTTTTTAATTATTACCAGATCTTTATTGACTTCTGTGTGTATAAAAGACTCTGACTGAGTAAGAGCAGCTTTGTAATGTCCTTGATTCACTGTTCCTCTCCACGCTGCATGTAATAAAGGCATTGCAATGAATGCTCTAACCTGACTGAAGGCTGAGTTTCTTCCACACTGGCAACGTCAATCACTGACTGAGTGCCGTCCGATACTGAGGGCTGGGGGCCTGGAGATACAGAGAGATGCAGCCTGTCAGCAAGTAATACAGTTAACCCCCCCTCCCATTCGGGTTCACAGAGCCTTAGAGCCCCAAGAGTCCAGATTGACTGTGCCAAGTGTCCATGTACCTGTCTCCACTGTCAGTTGGAGTTTGTCAAAGCCCTGGCGGAAGGTGCGGTTGAAGCACAGGGTGATGGAGAACACCTGTCCTCGTCTGACGATCAGTCGCTCCTTGCTGATTTCATCAGTGCGGTGGGCCTTGTTGTTATTCCTGGAGTTGAACTCATGTTGTACTACAGCTGGAGAGAGAGGGAGTGAGGGACAGAGGGAGAGAGAGAGAGAGAGACTCCTGATTTGGTTAAAAAGTACAAAAGTTTATTTGTATTTCATTATGGCACAACAAATTGGCTACATCTTGTAATGCAATATCCCAATATTGTTTAGATGTCAACATATGTATTGTTTTGCATTTTGGCACTAAAAACCTTCTGTATCCCTGACACTTCAACAACCTCTCTCTCTCTCACACACACACACACACACACGCGCAGAATTGGCGTTGAGTCCGTGGTAAAAAAAAATAATGGAGGTCTCTGGTAATTTATTCAAAATAACGCGACTTGCAAACTGTTGAGAAAATTACGTTTAACTTATGAAACCTAATATTATGATTGCGAGGCAAAGGGGCTAAATCTGGCTTCTGCTTCTCACCGTAGACCTATGACACCAAGTTTGATGACGCTAGAGCTTTGTTATCCAATCAGAAAGCGTTAGCTACACCCGCCATGTGTAACAAAAAAACATGGCGTCGAATTCAAAGAAAAGATCGTTCAACCCAGCTTGGGAAAGGGAACATTTAATTTTCGAAAGGCCCACAGATTGTTTTACGGAGTGTGCAAGATGTGGACAAATAATGAAACCACTCAAGTCAACTGTAGCTCATGACCACACTGAAACAAATGTCTCAGACTTCTAACATGTCGAGCACAGAGAAGGACCGATTCATCAGGGATGCCAACGGCGAAAGAGGAAGCCAGGTAAATTGAATGACGTACTTTCTTAACCAGGATATCAAAGATGCACAAAACGATCTTTGCCTTGCCTACAGTTTAGCAAAAGCAAAACTGCCATTTACAGCAAGGGTTGTCTTCAAAGAAATCGCTGAATAAATTGACCCAAACTCTGCTCCTTTTCAACAACTGCACTGCAGTGCAAAAACTGTGGCACGAAACACAGAGGATTTAGGTGGCTATCTTTTCAGTGAAACTGTTCAAGCTGCAGTAGATGCTCCATTTTTGAACTTAATGTGCGACGAGAGCACTGACCACAGCGACAGGAGTCAAATAAAAATGTGCCATCATTTTGTAAATGTTGATGCAGGTGAAATTCGGTCAGATATCTTGAGTTTAATTGAAATTATTGAATGTTATAATGCACAAAATCTGAGTGCAGTCATTGTTGGTTTCTTGGAAAATTAGGAGAAAAACAAGTACCCTGAAGTGAAAATTGTGGGATTTACATCGGACGCGGCATCTGTAATGCTAGCCCAACGTGAAAGCGTTTCAAGGAGACTGCAAGATCGCTATGGTGATTTATTCAACCAGCACTGCATGACACATCGCCAAGCCTTAATGTCTAAAGATGCTGAATTAGTCATTCCCGACTTTGTGGAAGACACAATCAATGTGGCACTAAGACATTTAAGCGGGGCTACAAGAAGAAAAAGAGTTCAGACAGATTTGTGAGGTGAGTGAAGGCATACTCAAACCTGGTCAACTACAAAAAAAATTGATGGTTAAGTTTGGTTAAGTGTTGAAGGTTTTTAAGTACTGCGGGATTTTCTAGTGCAATACTTTGAGAGAGAAGCATTTGGGAATGGGTTGCCAAATTACAGAACAAGTTACCAGAATATCCATCACATGCTACAATCACCTAAATTAATTTTGTATCTCAGTTTCTTGAACTGGGTTTTGCCCCTTCTAGCATCAATGAATGTGGCACTGCAGAAAGAGAACTCTGATCTGTACAATGCAGCTCTCTGGAGAAGTACTGCAAGGTCATTTTGACACCGTTTAAACAGCCTTCAAATGAGGATTCTACACAGGAATCCCCAAGTAACCTGTCTGTCCCCAGTGCCAAGGTCACAGAGATGCTGAGGGAGTGTGCGGAGCTTGCCGCAAGACTTTCAAAGCACATTGACTCAGCAAAGTTGAAATGCAATATGTTTTGTACTGCGAGGATGAAGCTGTGAAGACACTTTTCAGTTGTTCATTTATGTTCGGATAGTTTCTGCGTCCACGCTGTGTATTTAATATTTAATACACAAACAAACTTCTAATTTAGTTTTCATTCGATTATATCTGGTGTATTTATTGATAGCAGCCTAATAGTTTGGTAATCCGAACCAATGGTAAGTACCAGATGCTTAATTATAGTTAATTACTTCATATTAATTGTGGATCGTTCTGCGTGGTAATATTTGGATTTGCTATTTAGTTATATAGATAAGAATGTTTATATGGCTGCTAGGCACCCATATGGTGATAGTGGAGAGTTGATGGCTGAGCTTCCGCCCGTACAGGAGATCAGCAGAATGTGCTCCTGTGCTCTGGGGGTTGGGAGATGAAAGTCTGACCATTGCTAATTGTATCTCAATTAGGCTACTGCAAGTCTGTTGAATAAGAGTTTTAGTTTTTTCCTAAATATATAAAATAGCACCATGCCTGTGATTTGTCTGCACGCAGCACAGATCAGATCTTCTACCTGGTAGTTGCTATGGAACCTACTTGAAATATTGCACTTCGATTTGGTATGATGTATCTGCCATATTGTTAGTGTGTATGATGTCCATATTATGACATCCTCACTCCTCAGTGTCAGTTGTCACACATCACTTATTCTTGCGATCAACCCTCAGTTAGTTTAGTGTTCGGCCATCAGTTATCACTCATATTTGACATCACCCATCACCTGTCACTCTAATTGAATATCAAGTGTTTTTAGATTCTAGTGCTCTAGATTATTTAAAAGGGAATTGGCAACTCACTCAGAGACATGGTGGATGGGATGTTGGTTGGTCCTGTGGAGCCTGTGAGTGGATCTGCAGAGGAGCTGTTGTCACTGATGTTGAGCCTGTCTCTATTTATACTGTGCTGAACAGCCCATCTGGGTGTGTAGCTCAGGATTCCAGACACCAAAAACTGGTTCCTGGACTGTTTCCAAGAACCAGATGCTTCCTGGAATTTGTCTTCACCTGCAGCTGCCCCCACCCTGGCACCGCCACATGTGAGAGTGCCACACGGATTAACCCTGTATTTCTAAATATTTTAAATTAAACTCAAATGTATATAATTTCACATAGAATCCACCTCCATTGTCCATTTATAAATAAAGTATATGGGCAGGCTCTATATTATGCATATAGGGGTCTTCTGTAAGATGATTATCAAATGCCCCCCACAAAGTACCAAAGTAAACAAGAGCAGCACACATCTTGTCATTTGCTACCAACCAAATGTTTTTATTTATCCCGAGATCGACATTTCTCTGGGCATTTTTGGTGCATCTTTGTGTAGCTGCTGCCTGCTGCCAGGTTGGCTTAGTCTTTGCGTTGGATTTCCCCTTACAAAAACAAAATATATTGCAATATATTTTAAAAATCTATGTTTAGACAATAAATATATTGCAAAATGTATTGCCATACTTAGCATATATGTTGCATTCATTGCAAAATATATTGTAGAGTATGCCATAGGTAAAATATATTTACTGGTATATTATTATAATAAAATCTATACTGGAATATATTGTGCTTGCTGTTGCCCTAAGAGCAGGTAATAGATAAACCATTTAAATAAGATCGTCATAAATTTGGGTTAGATGTTAGAATATTTACTTTGTTAATAATGTGTATTACAGTTTTTCTGAATTGCTAAGACACTAAACCCCATTCTCTGAACCAAATGCTCAGTGTCCTAAACCCATTTGTTGACTCAATTACTCTTTTGGCAAAATCTTAAACAAGTTCAGGTAGTTAGACACCATTTGCAAATCTCATCTACTCTTTTTGCAAAACTCTAAACACATTCTCACTCACTAAAACACATTTCGCACTGTGATGCACTTGTGTTGCAAAATGGTAAACACGGGCGGCAATAGTTAAACAATAGTTAAACACAACTACAACAAGTAAGCTATACTATCCTGTCATTGGTACTGTATTCCTGTGTATTGTGCTATACACCGATCAGCCATAACATTATGACCACTGACAGGTGAAGTGAATAACACTGATAATCTCGTTATCATGGCACCTGTCAGTGGGTGGGATATATTAGGCAGCAAGTGAACATTTTGTCCTCAAAGTTGATGTGTTAGAAGCAGGAAAAATGGGCAAGCGTAAGGATCTGAGCGACTTTGACAAGGGCCAGATTGTGATGGCTAGACGACTGGGTCAGAGCATCTCCAAAACTGCAGCTCTTGTGGGGTGTTCCCGGTCTGCAGTGGTCAGGACCTATCAAAAGTGGTCCAAGGAAGGAAAAGCGGTGAACATGGGCGGCCAAGGCTCATTGATGCATGTGGGGAGCGAAGGCTGGCCCGTGTGGTCCGATCCAACAGACGAGCTACTGTAGCTCAAATTGCTGAGCATCATGATTTCACAAGATAGTAGTGTTTTACATTTGTCACATCCATGTGCAGTTGGTGTGTAGAGCTAATCATTTGATGGTTTGTGTGAAGAGTTTTGATGCAAAAACACATTTTTGAGAAGAGTTTCAATAGTTTTGAATGAATTGGTTGCTTTTGCAAGAGATGTGTTGTTTTGCATGTGTTTTGAGGTTCTGTGGGTAGAGTTTAGAGAAAAGGAGCTATAGTTTCAGAAATCATGTCTGAGCAATTGTCAAAACCTGTAATTGAAAAATGCGTTTACTATATACAAAAAAACATTTGTTTCTGTAACTACATGCCCTGGACACTGTGTTCTCCATTATTGTCTAATGAATGCTCTGTAGTGTTTATATACTGTATTGACTGGCTGTATATATGATCTGAAAGCATTGTCTGAAAGCATGCTCTTTAACAGGGTGTGTTTAGGGAAACAAGATGCATAACATTCCTCAAACGTTGATGCTTAAAAATAACGCCCTAATTGCATTGATTTCAATGTGTGTTTTCGGTGAATGGAGAATTGAAACAGGTGACTGCGTTTCTCATGGATAGAACAATACACAGCATTTAAATTCCTTTAGCCCTGCTGAAAAAACAGCTTAGACCAGCTTAAATTCCAAGATAGTCTAAACTGGTTTAAGATGGGCAATGCTGGTCTATTACTGGTCCAAGCTGGTTTGATGCTGGTAAATGAGAATACTGATGAAAATACTTGGAGACCAGCTTAGACCATCTTAATTCTAAGATGGTAAGCTGGTTCATGATGGGCAATGCTGGTCTATTGCTGGTTTGATGTTGGTAAAGCTGGTAAATACAAATATGATGCTGGGAGACCAGCATAGCCAAATTGGAAATCGGATGGTCATGTTGATAGACCAGCTTCGTCAAGCTGGTTGGTTGACCATGTATCCTGGCTATGCTGGTTAAGTGCAGCTAAACTGGCTTGATCAAAATCTAAAGCAGTGTTTGTGGTAATTAGTGATCAATTATTCAGTTGCATGCACTTATCAATGATGCACGAGAGTTAGGTTTAACATCCCATTAAATTAGAATCTGCTATTATTGTTCTCCACAATGTTTAATACCCCATACTTATCTCCCATAAATCTCCAGCATTATCTTTTTTGAAAAACAATACAAAAAATATGTATTTTTTAATTCAATGTTCCTTTGTGGAGACTGTTTTGTAAGTCCTTATCCAGGGCATCTGCTAATAAATAAATAAATATGTCCTGATTGTGAAGGGTAGCCTGCACAGGTAGTGGTGGAAATGGCGGGTTGCCTCCACAACAGCGAGCAGCTCCCGCCGGGTGACAACGTAGTTGCGCTCAGCTTTGCACAGCGTCCAGCTGAAGTATGCCACCACCCTCTCACCTTCCGTGGTTCCCTGGGCCAGCACCCCGCCAATGGCATCATCACTGGCGTCCGTATCGAGAATGAAGGGCCTCTGGGGGTCAGGTGCATTGAGTACAGGGGCGGTGCAGAGGGCCTGCTCAGGGTGTTGAAGGCCTCTTGGTTTGCAGCTGTCCACTCAAAGGGGGTGCCCTTGCGGGTCAGACCATAAAGAGGGACATCCAAAACCCAGGACACACCGCCTGTAGTAGGAGACGAGGCTGAGGAAAGCCCACAGCTGGCGGAGGTTGGCGGGGGGGGGGCAGTCTCTTACAGCCTCGACCTTGGCGATGACAACCTGGCTGACCCAGTGGCCCAGGAAGGAGACTTCTCACCACAGCAGCCAACATCTCCGGGTGCAGCTTGAGGCCGGCCCAGCGCAGTCGATCCAGCACCTTCCGCAGCGCTGAGAGGGCATTGTTAAAGCTTCTCCCATGGACCAGGAGATCGTCCAGATAGACAAGGAACTCTGTCGATAGCACCCAGACAGCACCTTTTCCATCAGGCGCTCAAACGTGGCAGGGGCATTGCAGAGGCCAAACAACATAGCACTTAACTGCCAAAGCCCCCGCCAGGTGGAGAAAGCAGTCTTGGCCCATGCTTCTGGGGTCAGGGCCACCTGCCAATAGCTGCTCCGCAAGTCGAGGGAGGAGAACCAGGTGGAGCCGGCAATCAGGTCCAGCGACTCATCAATCCGGGGACAGTCCTTGACTGTCACCTCATTCAGCTGTTGGTAGTCGATGCAGAACCTCCAGGTTCTGTCCTTCTTCAGGAAGCCTCGACGGGACCCCAAGACACCACCACACAGACTGGTAAATTTTGACTTACTGTTTATTTTAAAATTGCCAAGACAGGGCACAAAGACTGTGCTTTAGCAGGGAACACAATACAAGGGGACTTGGGAAAATTTATATAAAACCCATGCTAAAACTGCCTTATATAAAAGGGGCAATAAAACAGTAAAAACCCTACCCAAAACAAAGAAATGAAAGCCAACGAAGAATCTATAAAACCCAATATCCCCATTTCTAATAGCAGGCAGCAACAACAACAATCTCTTATTTTACAGAGAGATGCAGCAGCGCCGACCACTGCAGGTAAGTGTGAATACGTGAGAAGGACCCCCCACTCTGAGGATCTTCTTCCTTTCAGGCAACCTGGACCAGCGCCCCCATCGGTCGAACGGGACCCCAACAAGACTGCAGGTAAGAATGATATAGCCGTTATATTATAAAGTCACCGATAAATAGGATTTTGATCAGCAAATTCGTCTCTCTTGTTTTCCACTGCAAGTTGCCAGAGGGGAAAGCAGTACACATGGCTTCAATCCTCAAAAACACAAGGAGGCTATCAATCCTTTAGATCTTCAGGTAGACACAGGGTATTAAAGTACCAATGCTAAATCTCCTCAAACGTTTCAATAAAGCATCTTTTGTGTCCACAGTGTGCATTTTCCTATGTTTAAATAATCCAGTAAGAAACCAATTTCAATACTTAACACCCCATAGTCTTTGCCTTGACTCTAGCAGTTAAGTCTTTCTTTGCTCCTTATTCGCTGTTCCAAGTTCCAGGTTTCTCTTCTTTAGCTAATTGTAATCCTTTTGTGGGACCTTTTGCCTTTCTTCCCTGTATCACCGTCCCCAAAGCTCTTCCGTCTTCTGCTCAGTTACAGGAGTGCACTGCGCTCCGTCCGTGCTCTGCTGTGTCAGTGTCTCCTGAATGAACGTCTCTGTTTGCGGGGCCACCCAGTGCGGTGCCCTGAGACTCCCCCCTCCTCAGTAGGCTGGCCATGTACATCTGGGCCTGGGGTCCGCGGCTCCATGTCTTCAGCCGCGAGTCGAAGCGCTGGTGGGCGAGCAGCTCTCCCGGCTCCAGGTGGCTCCGGAGCCGCACCCCGGCCGCCCGCTGCTGCCACTGAAACTGGCACAGTTGGCGCACGCTGCCCTTCTGCCCCAGCATGGTGGCGAGGCAGAGGGGTGTTAACCCATCGGTGTCTGTCTGCTGTGCCGGCGCCCCCCCCTGCAGCAGCTCTTCCACACACTGGGTTCGTCCTTGCGCCGCTGCTACATGGAGAGGTCCCCTCCCCAGCCTCGTCTGCATCTTCACATTTGCCCCTGAGCGCAGTGGGAACAGATGGACAGAGGGAGAGAGAGAAACGGTGAGGGCAGGCTTGGGTGTAACAGGTTACTGCAAAAGGGCTTCCACTCATCTACAGGAGAGAAGGAAGGAGGGGAGGAGTGTCAGACTCCTTGGGACAGGAGTCTCATGTCCACTTGACAAGTCCCTACAGGGAACAAGAGAGGTGAGAGCATGGGGAGCATGGGAAAGTGGAGAGAGAGAGACAGAGAGGGAGAAGAGAGCATGGGGAGGAAGGAGAAGAGACTGAAAGAAAGGGAAAGGGAGGTACGGAGGGAGGAGTGCGGGCAGGGTGTGCAAGAACATACCACCGTGCAGCAGGAGGCGGAGGGCCATCAGGTGTCCGCGGTGGGCAGTGATGAACAGGGCAGAGAAGGCTCTTTGTCCCCCCGCCTTTCCAGTGTCAGATTCCCACACCAGAGACTGTAGCTGCGAGAGAGAGAAGAAAGCGGAGGAGGGAAGGAGGGAAAGTGAGGGAATGTTGAATTTTGCAGCATTTATTTATTTTCTTCTAGGAAAATTAGATGGACAATGACGGTGATTCTTCCATGAGTCCAAGTCTCCGTGCAGGAAGTGACACCCCACTGCACAGCAGAGTGAGATGGGGCAGGATTCCCCAGCGGCCTGACAAAGAAACCACTGTACAGTTAGGGTGACCTTCAGTAGTTCCTTTGATATTCGACCTCCGACATGATCTCCCAAACCACAATAGCTAGCGTTATGTTTTAATTTCCTGTTTTACCTGTGTATCCTAAGAATAATATGTGAAAAACAAAAACATACAACATACGCACACACAGACTTCCCAGTGTGTCCTACTCGCTAGGCTCACAGTGGCCTAGTCGTACATCTTCTCTGTAGTTAGGGATAAAGCCATTTCACGCGTGTCAGAATAACTGCGATTTTGTGTGATGATAAGTGATCACATGACTTTTAAAATTAAATTAATATAAACAATACCTATGTAAATAAACAATTACATCATATATTTAAATAGTAAAAACAATACAAATACGTATTAAGTTTTATGATTAATCACTTTAAACAACACTGGGAACCCAAACCGATGTGACAGTAGACTAAATAATGTGAACAAAGAGATGCTATTCTTGATGGAAATAGGCTTTTTCACTTATTCCATGCAAATGAATAATTACATTAAAACTTTAATGATAGTGAGTGGCAATGACTTTAGGAACCCAGGGAAACTAATGGGACATGGAAACATCAACACTTCCACATGTTAGTATTATCACCGGAGGCCAGTGTTGTTGCTTAATGCTACTGTTTCTATATCTATGGCTGCTGGCTTCACACTCCTGACACATCCATCTGAGCACCAGCCTGCAGGCTCGCAGACCCGGGGCAGGGTGCCAGTGGGGGCGGGCTGTGCTGTCTCACCCTCCGCTCGTCCCCACCGGCGGCCGCCTTCACCAGCTCCGCCCATCCACCGTAGTGCCACACCGTCAGGGTGAGGGTGCCCCCGGGGACCACGTCATTGTACCTCAGAGTAGACTCCTCCGGCATGTCACCTGCGGCGGGGCAAGTCAATTCAGGCGATTAGCACGTCTCTGTAATCTCACAGCACAGACACTGCTACTCTGATGCACTACAGGAAATGCACTGACACTCGCGTTTAACACACCCCGTGTTGCTAGTAAAGAAACGGATGATAATCCAATATAAATTCTCTGGTTTTAGATCCGGGGGTGTAAGCGAAGCCTCTCCGCAGTGAGCTGCTCCGTCTGTCTGTCCGGTACCTTGGTCCAGGTAGGACAGCCTCTGCAGCTCCGCCGGGACCCCTGCCTGCAGCTCCAGCGCCGCCTTCAGATCGCGGACCCGGGTGCCGCCGCGGCAGTGGGGCACCGAGAACAGCTCCCCCGTGTCGCGCAGGCGCACCCACACGCTGAACAGCCCCGGGTTCGAGTCCCTGTCCTGCGGCCCCCCAGCGCGCACCGCCCGACGGGAATCGCCTCTCCTGGATGCCCTGCCGGAATCTGCCATTATAATGGGACAGACGCCACTGCAAAGTCGACCGGTCTGGTTGCGTGTATTGTATGTGCGTGTGTATTCAGCTGCAGAGTCCTGTCGCTGTAGTTGCAATGTTGAGTTGGGGGTCTCTATGGACACGAGGGGTGTGTCAGCAGCTGTGTCCATCTCCAGAGGGGGGCGCTGTGCTCTCCTCTCTGCGGTGACATGGGCAGGCAATGCAGGCGATGGCAAGTGAATCCAGAATTAGGTCCTATACAGCACGCATGCACTCATAATAATACATATAATAAATCTCCTTGTCTGTTACAAAGAAGAAATGAAGACTCCCCTTTCAACAAAAAGATTTTATTTAAAATGTGTCCTATTGGGTGTTTGTAAATAGCTGCATTTCAAACAATAGTAATAATCTGTGCAACAGTAAATCACCAGGTCCTGTACAGTTTGAAGGGACAGAATCGTAAAGTGTTCTTTTTTCATTATTGTTGTTTCTTTCACAGAGAGAATCAAACCTATTTTTGGCTTGTTTGTTTCAATTCATATATATTTATTTTGTTTTCATTTAAGAATCCTAAAAAAAGCAACCCCAGATGAATAGAAGAACTGCAAAGGCTTGGAAAAGGTGACAGTTTACAAAAAATCTTCAAAACCCCCTTTTTTTTTTATACGAGGTCCATTCATTATCGAGAGAGGGAAAATGGAAATTAAACTCTTCATAAAATATTTATAAACATTTCTATTACAGAAAAAAAAATACATAAAAATAATAATACAGGACACAAGGAGAGAGACGCAGGGCGAGGAGACGTGGCCGTGGTGGGAGGCGATGAGCCAAGCCTGAGAGAGCCCCGGGACATGGGTCCCACTGAGCTCTCACACGTCCAGTCGCCATTGACTGAGCTGGGGTGACATCGGTGCTTCCCCAGTTTCAAAAGGTGCTGGTAGTGCATTCCCAGAGGACTGGACTGGATCCAGACCGGACCAGAACGGACTGCAGCTCTCGGGAAGGGGAGCTGTGCACTGCCACTCCACACAGTGTCTCTCTGGTGTCCCTCCCCCACCCCCAAGCTGTGCCTCTAGGTCTCCGATTCAGCTGGGCCTCTCATTCACTCGAACCATCACCCAGTATCTTAACAGATGACAATAACAATAATCCTTATAACGGGTCCAGTAGTTGTAGTTGAGCTCAGTGTTAGATTAAAAGTAATTGATTCAGAGCAGAGAGGGACCGAGAGAGTGGGAGACAAAGGAAGGACCCCAGGTACAGGCCCCAGAGCCACTACTCGTCTCTCTCTCCTCTCTCACTCATTGGCTCCCAAGATGGAAAATAATGTTTGCTGATGGAATGACCCACTGCATTTACAAAAGAACAAACAAACAAAAAAACACTTTTGGTGACTTGGCAACAGCTCCAATTGTCCAACAAAAAAAAAACAAAAAAAATGTTGCTCCAGTTTTTCCGCCGTGTTAACGGCTGCAGCTGCAAGTTCTCACAAACACCAATACCATCAAATCAGTGATCTGTCCACTTCCGATTCTGGTCCCACAGTCAGTCACTCACTCAGACAGACGAGCTGCAGAGAGAAGCCTGTCCTCTCTCTGTGCTAAACCCTGACGGCAGCATGATGTCCGCATATCCAGCTCACCCACAATAGAACAGCACACTGTCAATATGTCAGTCAGTCAATAAGTGTCTATCGATCATTCGTTTTGCCGTTCTAATTTATTATCATCATTATTTATACTCAATCCTTAATGTTTGGGCCTGAGGGAAAAAGGAATAATAAAAAAAAAAAAAGCCAGGGTTGCATCTCCCAGGAATCCCCTGGAGGCGTCGTTGTGCCCGCAGACAGGTCAGCCCCCCGCACCGTGTCCTCTCCCACGATGACTTACTCCACTCGAACCGCTTCATGTCTGTCTCTAAGAAGGAGCCTCTGTCTGCGTCTCCCATCATCTGTCTCCTGCTGCTTATGCCATCGTGCCGCAGACCGGGTCATGTGCCGCTCTGTGGAGGAAGGCCCACAGTCGGAGTCCTGCAGCTTGGCTGGACAAAACCGTTAAAATCTGCAGTGCTCTTTTGGACGGGGAGAAATAAAAAAATAAGAAATAAATAAGAAGAATTGCCTTTATAAAGACTTATAAGGACGATAGTGCTGGGGGGGGCGGCTGTGGTTTAAGAATGGTTTTGAGTCCCAAGTGCAGGAGCAGCCGCAGGAGCGGTAGTGGTTATGGAGCTGTGTAGAGAGAGGGAGAGCAAGCAGGTGACTCCCAGTGCAGGCGGGGGGGGAGGTTTGGGTGAGTCTCAGTGGAAGCTGGAGTGTCTTCAGAGTGACCCGTGGACTGGAGCTGGACTGTGCTGTGACGGGCTGGGCGGTGCCTGCAGCAACACAGCCTTCACCAACTGCAACCGGAGAGACTGACACAGGCAAGCAGTCCCTCGCTCACTCCTGGTCCAGGGCAGACGGGGACCTGCCGCCAGGCTACGATCAACAGCCCTGAGTGTTATTGTATACCTCTGGATTCTGTATGCTTTTTTTTTGTTGTAGTTTGTTTTTAATAAAAAACAAACAAACAAAAAAAAAAAGGTTATTAATCATAATAATAATAGATAGAAAAATAACATGGTTAGTTCAGAGTGCCTGCTTTGCAGCTCCGACAGGGTCATGAGTGTCTGTTATAAAATGCTACAGTTGAAGGGAAGAGAGGGAAACACTGTAGGTATGTGTGTGAGAATGTGTGTGTGTGTTTGGGGGAGGTTAGGGGCATTTCTTTCATGCTTCTCAGACACTGCAAAAAGTCTCTCTCTCTCTCTCTCGTGGGTGTGTGTGAGTGGATCACTCGAATCTCTGCTTCCAGTCCGGCACAGGATGTCCCCAGTGTCCCCCCACCCTCCTCTCCCTGTAGCCCAGGCAGAGAGCCGTGCTCCCCCGGGCTTGAGAGCAGGGAGACAGATGGGGACAGGGAGGGAGCTGCGGTCAGTCATCCTGCTGGCGTGTGTGTCCATGTGTGTGTCTGCCTCTGCCTCTCTCTCTCTGTCTCTCTCTGTCTCTCTCTCTCTCTCTCTCTCACTCGAAGGGTGCTGGTGACGGGCGGGGGCGGGGGCGAGGAGGAGGACGAGGGGGGTCAGATAAGGGCAGCCGTGTCCATGCTGGCCCTGCTGGGGTCCAGGCTGGCAAAGAATCGTACGTCCCGGTCCCGATCCGCCTGCAGCGACATCACCGTCTCCTCCAGTGCCTCTGCATACACACTGCCCGGGTCCTTGAAGTACGCTGCCATAGGGGGTTTGGTTGGGGAGGGGGGGAGGGAGAGAGATAGAGAGGTGTTAGACAAAGCAGGGTAGAATAAAAGAGGAAGAGAGATGGCAAGCAAGAGAGGCATGAGGAGAGAGAGAGGAAGAAAGAATAACAAAGTAGAGGGATGTTGAGATGGAGAGATGTTGGAGAAAGCAGAGAGAAAAGGGGAGAGGAGAAACAGAGCCAGAGAGAAGGGACAGAGGAGGATTGAACACCCCAGAGACACCAGTGAGGGAGCTGTGTGGAGGGCTGCGGGTACAGAGAGAGTGTGACCTCTGACCTTTCTCCAGCACGGTCTGTCTCAAGGCCTTGGCCACCAGGACGCGCACATTGGCCACAGGGTCAGAGGACAGTCCCAACAGGCTTGGCAGCAGGTGCTGGGCGAACTGCTCCATAGGCACGCAGTCCTCTTCCACCACCGCCTGCAGCACCAAGGGAGGGAGAGGGAGACGGGGGGGATTGGATAAGAAAAGGAGAGAGAGAGAATTAATTTGTATTCAAGTGCATGAGTGAGCGAGTGTGTGCACAGGAACATGTGAAAACATTTTTCGTTCTTTATGGTTTTCCACCAGACACGCAGCAGCACTGGGGTAGATCCACTGCCCTGAGGTGTGGTTCTGGTGTGGCCTGGCGAGGTGGGTGGATGGACGGGGGCAGGGCTGACCACAGTGTAGGCCCCTCACCTGGCAGATGAATGCGAAGGCCTGGCGCCCCACCCACTTGGGGCAGTGGCAGAACCTCGCCACCAGCTCGTTGGTGAAGTTCAGGCCCAGGTCGTCTGCGCCGCTGGAGTACAGCTTCCTCAGGATCTCCACCACCTGCAGCACACACAGCACGACACCCTACCATTAACATATTGGTACACATATATATTTATATAAATTCACCCCCCCCACCTTAACTGCCACACTTAGCACCTCTCCTTCTCTCCTCCTCTCCGCAGCCCCTTACCAGCTTGTACGAGATCCACCGCACTTCGGACACCTTGTCAGAGCAGAGTGTCAGTGCGATCTGGCGCAGGTAGTCGTAGACGTCAGCGTGGCTGTACAGCTCCACGATCAGGATCAGCTGCCTGTGAGGAGACGGGGGGGGGGGGGGATACAGTAGCAGTCCAGCATTCAAAACCTCCCAGGTGGACTTCTGGGCCAGTGTTCATTTCAGTGATTTAACTTAAGAAATGGCGCCGTGGAAAAGGGTTTGAATTATTTGCTTAATTTCTAAACGTTTTTAAAAATCGTTTACCACACACGGGCAAAGCATCCCTGAGTCCCGGGGCTTTCTGGCACCTGTGGATGATGTCACTCAACAGGCGTGTTCAGGTTGCGCTTTGTTTGAGGACCCCCTTTTCAAATATGCCAGATACATTTGTATTATTAATAGAAAGCTGGAAGAGGGATAGCTGCCATGCGATTGGACCGTCGGCGTGGTCACGCCTGCTAGCTGGTATCTGATTGGACCGTGGGCGGGGGTCACTTATGCCAGCCCATATCCAATTGGCCTGGTTGGCGGTGGACTCACTCTGCCAGCTCGTATCTGAACCTCCAGTTGCGGCTGTTGTCCGTCACCATGAACTCCTGCAGTTGGTACAGGTACTCCCTCCGCTTCTCCGCTCGCAGCAGCTGCCAACACACAGCGGCACAGCGGTCAGCACAAGGGGCGGGCAAGACACCGCGGGCAACACAGAACTGTCAATACAGGGGAGTCTGGGCACAGCAGTCGGGTCAAAACACCTCTCACCTTGAGGAAGTCGTACAGGTGCTTGAGCACGCCAATGCGCACCTCGTCCAGATCCTTCAGGAAGCCGTTGAAGATGGGCACTAGGTCGGCCGCCGTCAGCTGGTCCCCCAGGATGACCGCCAGCTCATGGATGGAGAACGCCAGGGTCCGGCGCACCTTCCACTGCGAGATTGAGAGGGGAGAGAACAAGAGGGAGGGACAATGAGGAGACAATAAAATTACAGTCAGGATCCATGCAGATCCATACACAACTGACAGACAGACCAATTTTATCCCACCAAATTTAACACCTTCAGCAGTGCAATCAAAGCAAGTACATTTCTAGTAAAATATGTCAGATATCTCAGATATATGTGTGTGTGTGTGTGTGTGTGTGTGTGTGTGTGTGCAGCCTGCAGAAACCGTGGGGACCTAGACTGCACAGGACTGGACTCTCTGCTCTCTGTGTGCCCCGGGTGCGAGGGCTCTGGGAGGCCCACCTGCACATCTGTGGCCAGGGTCTCATAGGTGTCCTTGAGGCAGTGCCAGTTCTGCCGGCCCAGGGTGAGCGCCACGCCGGGCAGGCTGAAGGCACAGTGCTTGGCGATCTCGGTGTCCACGGTCTGTGCGCGTGCCGGGTCTGTCATCGACAGGTACTGGTCCAGCAGCTGCTGAGGGATCACGTTCTGGGGGGAAGAGCAGTCAGTCACACACGCACAAATATCAAAACACGCAGACGCATGCAGACGCCTGTCTGTGAGCACTGACCTGGACCTTCGACCTCTCCTCCTCAGACGAAGTGGTGGGCTCTGCCTCTCTCTGCAGCTCCTCCATACTCTCGATCAGCTGGGGTGCCGACTCCTGAGAGATGAAAGCAGACTGGTGAGCTACACAACACACTTACTCCACAACACATCACTCCATCACAGAACACAGGGTACATAAAATCACACGTTTAGCGATCTCAGGTTACAATGTGACGGACAAGTGGCAGTGCAGTAGTCCAGCAGCTCAGTGGAAGCTCACCTTGTCTTTCTCAGGGCTCTCTGGGGGGGCCTGTTGTGTAGGGAGGGGCTGCTCTGGGATGTCTGGCTCACTCTGTTCCAGGGCCAGGGGGGCCAGGGGGGCCAGGGGGGCCAGGGGGGCCGTGGGGGGCGGGGGGTCCGTGGGGTCTGGATCAATGGTGGGGTCAGGGGGCGGGGGCGAGGGCTCGGGGTCCGGAGCACCCTCCACCCGGTCTTCCTCCTCTGCCTGGCTCTCCAGCTGGGCCGCCTTCAGAGCCGCAGACAACACCTGCACCTGGGCTGTAGAGACAGACGGGTACACACACACACACACACAGGTGAGTTGGCAGACAGACAGAAACGCATATGTACTCACAGACAGACAGACAGACTACATACAAAAAGGTATCACAGCCCTGCCAGTCAGTGAGAGCCCAGCCCAGCTCAGCTCGGCACTTCTCACGCACCTTGCACATCTGGGTCGTCCAGGCGAGACTGCAGGCTGTCCAGGACCTGCTGGATCTGTGTGCTGGTGGCGGGGCCCTGCGAGTCCCAGCCGGCCTCTCCCTGGGATGGCCCCTGTATTTGCAGCTGCTGCAGGTCCTGGCTGATGTCAGGCAGGGGGTGCCTCCAGTAGTGGAATGAGTTGTAGCTGTCCTCGCTGGACTCGGGCTCCCTTGCTCCCCTTGTCTCCCCGCCCCTGCGCTGAGTCTCCAAGTGAGGGTTAGGGCCAGGGCTACAGGCAGCATGATCTTGGCCTCCCAGAGCATAGGCGAAGTCTGAGTGTGAGGCCGGGAATATGGCTGACCCCGGAGCTGAGGATGAGTCCGCAAGTGTCTGTGCAGCTATGTCTCCCGGGCGGTCCCCACCCCCTGCACAGCCTCCCTGGGTCTCTGTACACACTGCTGCCTCCAGGGGGCGCTCACACCTGCGCAGACGGTAGAGGCGTGAGATCCACAGCACAGCCTGACACAACCTTAAGGTGATTTAAGTCATTTCGTACTAGTTAATTATTACTAATATTATTATTATTAACAGTATTTATGCTAGTCATTACCTCCAGTACAGATTGATCTTTAGTACCAAAACAAACACACAAAAGCAAAACAGATTCAGTTTTAGGCCCCACAAACAAACTCACACAAACAGAGCACACACACAGACAGACATCCACTCAAACAGAAATGGTCTTGCAACTCTGCGTTCACTCTCTCTTGGTTCTGCCTCCTGCAACCAGCGGGGACGCCCCCCAACTCCCCTTTTCGCCCTGTCCGGCAGTGGCGTACCTGTCCACCAGGGTGCTGCAAGGTGGGGCAGCAGTGGGTGGGGGGCACTTGCTGACCTCGCGGAGAGTCCCGTCCTCCCGGAAGAGCAGCCCAGCGCTGGAGGGGTTGGCAAAGGTGGAGATGAAGCGACCAAGGGACTGGAACGCAGCCTGGCGCACCTGGGGACAGAAGGGGACACCTTAGCCCCTGCCTCTCTGATCACATCCCTCCACCCTTACCCAGCAGGATGACCCCTTACCCAGCGGGACTGGTCACTGATGAGGCTAATGAAGAGGGGGGACAACTTGGTCCGGCGCACCTCAGGGGACGTGCAGTTGGAGACGGTCATGAAACACTCGGCGCAAGCCTTGCGGATCCCCCACAGGCTGTCGGAGCACAGCTCAAAGAACCGCACCATCTGCCAGGACAGGCGAGAGGGAGGCACAGGTGAGAGGCACAGGTACACTCCCTGGGTCCTGTAACAACTCCCGCAGGGCACGCCACACTCACCAGCAGTTTCTCTGTGGCCTCTTGTCCCACGATGGAGCAGAACTCCCCAAAATTCGCTGCACACACCTACAAAATCAGAGAGAGGCAGCTGTTAGAACAGCCATCTTCTCTGCTGGTCTTGGAGAGCCTTGTTCTCTCCACACAAACCCTGCCCTGTGACCTCTGACCTGAGCCAGCAAGGGCTTACCTTGCGGACCTGGAAGAGGCGGGAGTCGCTGCACAGCTCGCAGAAGCGCGGCAGCAGCAGGTGCTCCACGGTGTCCTTACTCAGCATGGTGACCAGCTTGCACATGATCTGCAGAGAGAGAGGGGCGCATTTACAAACCAACTCTATAAAGATGCATCTTTCTTACCTTCAGTCCCAAGTCCCCCTAGCCAGTCCAGTCTTTAGGAGAACATTTGCAACTCCAAAGTGTCATCCTGGCACTGGGGAGGGGGTTATGTGCCCCAGGGTTTGGTCTGAGTATAGACAAGTAATAGTACAGCTGGTAACGCTCATTGGCTTTATTATTTTTTATTTTCATAACCAACCAGGTAATTAATTGTTACCTGGCTAATTGATAACTGCGACCTGGATAACCGTTATTGGCTTATTTGTTTATACCTATTAACTCAACAATCGTCATCATTTCCCTGCTGTGAGTCAGTCGTGCTCGTCTGTGAGGTGCCCTGCATGTCCAGGGGGCATTTCTGCACTCACCGCCACCGCCTCGATCTTGTAATCATCGTCGCTGCTGGGTGTGGTCAGGTCCAGCAGTACGGGACACACCTTGCTCTCCATGTCCCCCTTACCCATCAGCCCTTGCTCCAGCAGCACCAGCAGCGCCGCCTGGCTCGTCTTCCGCACCTGCCGATCACAGGGCAAGCAGGGGTCAGGGGGTCAGTCCCACACCCAAAAAAACACCCATTCACCGACGCACATCACAGGTGAGGCTCAGGAAAGGGGTCTCAGGTGTGTGGGGTGTGTTTACATTGCAAGGCAGACATCTCGGGAAGCTTCCCAGCTGTGTTTTCAGGGAGTCCGAGGTGTGCCAGTCAGGTGTGTTTCAGCTTGGTAGGAGGTTAGTATTGGGTGTAAATACTGTTTTTAATGAGCGAGTATTTTACATTTCAAAATTAAAAACGTACAAACTTTTAATACTTATGATTAAATTTTTAAAAAACTTTTTAAAATCTTAAATTCAACCAAAAATTACAAGAGCTCAAAATACTCTGTCATAAAATAAATTGGGCGAGTATTGTGCGTAGGTCAGACTAGTCTCAGGGGTCTTTATGTGTGTGTGCGAGGAGCATCACAGTGGAGTCCCAGATGTCCAGGTCTCAGGTGTAGGCCAGTCACTTCTGGAGTGTGCTGGGGACGGTGTGTCAATTATGCAAGGGAACAAAGCGTTTTTGTCTTCAGGTGTCGTTGGCTAATCTCAGGTGAGGAGCAGCAGTTACCTGGTTGTTGGGGTCGGTGAGGAAGCGCACCACAATGGGGACCAGGTACCGGGAGAAGGCTGCTGGGAAGGTGGGCCGGCTCTCATGCAGGAACATGGCGATGTTGGGGACCTGCTCCATCAGCTCAGCGCGTACT
Source organism: Amia ocellicauda (assembly GCF_036373705.1). NCBI lineage: Eukaryota > Metazoa > Chordata > Actinopteri > Amiiformes > Amiidae > Amia > Amia ocellicauda. The sequence goes on from NC_089853.1 coordinate 39,417,581, forward strand.
GTGGGCTCTGTAAGGTTAGCGCGCATACACACACACTGTTACAAACACTGTCACTAACACACAAGCACACATATTGTTACTAACACACACACACCAATAAATAAAACACACACAAACTGTTACTAACTGAAGAACTAAATTTAATATTTCTAGATACATTTCACATTCCTAGAATGTCTTAAAGCTGACACTTTCTCTGTTACCTTTGGACATGGCAGAGGCTGCCACAGCCTCTCTCAACAGTATAGATTCTTTCTATCATTTCAAATATAGATATCTTATCTCTAAGGCTCTGCATTCTGTTGTTTAACAGAACTTGCTGTGTTAGCATCCTTGACCAAGTGGTTATTCATTCATAAAGTCTATGTAGTAAGTAATTTAAATGTCTCGTTAATTAGTTACAATTTGCTTAGTAAGCTTGTTTCCACCAATCAAGAAGGAAATAACTGTCTTCTCTGTCTTGTACACAACCCACAAAATACCAAATGTAACTTGTTGTTACATTGTTGAGACTGTCTGAGGAAACGTCTCAGGTCAGGCTCCCCTGCAGCTGCCAGAATAAAGAATCAACCTTCTACCACACACCACGAGGCTCATGCTATTTTCTGCAACTCTTCACTGACACACACACTGTGCAACAACACGGTCTATCAGCATGTGCAAAGTAATAAACTAAAATGCCTTTGTCTCAATAATAGCTTTTATCTATTTTGTTTTAATTTCAAGTCAGTTCAGGGTGATTAATCTGGCAGCCACAGCATAGCAGTTATCAGATTGCTGCTGCCCCTGCCTTCACAACGAGCCACATTGCTGTGCTCTGTCCAAAAATCATAAAACCCATTCTGTGGTATTTTAATTTATTTTGTAAGAATAAGAAACTTGGTTTAGTGTAGAGGTTTCCGTGTTTTCATTCATAGCAGTACCTGCGTCTTCAGACATCCTGGCCACGGTCTCCATGACGATGACAAAGTCGTTCTCGTTGTCGCTGAACTCCCGCAGCACGTCCAGCAGGCCGCGAGCCACGATCTGCCTGCAGGGGGCAGAGCAGAGCCACCATCAGAGCCCCGCCCAGCCCAGCCATATCCTCCCCACGCCCTGCCACACCTGCACATCCCTCTGCCTTCCTCTCCTTTCCTTCTACTCTTCTTCTGTTCTCCCCTTCCATCTCTCCCTCTTTCCACTCTCTCCTCCCCCTTGCTTCCTTCCTTCCCTCCCTCCCTCCCTCCCTACTCTACTCCATTTCTAGTCACCCACGCTCTCCTCACCTGTTGAACACATTCTCGCTGAAGGCGTATTTCTCCAGGCGGCCCAGAGGTGTGAGGTTGTCCTGCCCCGCGTCCAGGAAGGCCGTGATCCGGATCCCGTCGCACTCGGAACCGTAGTCGTCAAACCCGACTGGAAATCCAAAACACGAGACGTCAACCGCCTGGGCCTGCACGCTCCCCGCCCCCTCCCCCCTGACTGGACAGTGTTTCAGGAGCGATGTGACACACAAAGCTACAGAACACAACAGGGCAACTCTGCTGGTGGTGGCCGAGCTGCCCAGGCAGTGCTGCTAATAATAGGCACCCCAATGCCCTGGAGTGGGCAGCTGCAACACACGGCACAGTTAGAGCAGAAGCAGGACAGGGGGAGGGGGAGGCTGCATTGCATGTGGTGAGAGGAGCCACTTTGTCACACTGGACTGCTGTAGGGACGGTACATTTTAGGACAGAGGAAGGAGAATTACTTCTTAAAAGCTGTGAATGCATGAGGAGGAAAAGAGTTCCAGTTCTCCAGAAGGGTTATCTGGCCCCACCTGTGTGTGCCATAGCCGATCCCTGTGCTACTGTGATTGTAAACTGCGTGCAAAGTGCTGCCCAGGGTATATATACGTCTGTGTTTAATGAGTCATTTGATAGTCATTTGACGGCCAGGCAGCTATAAAGGACAAGGAATCTCCAGTCTCACTGCTCTCAGGGTGACTGTGCCCTCTCTACGTTACTATCCCCCCCCACATCTCTGGGTGGAAGAGCGCGTCAGACTGACACCTGTACCTCCCTGCTAGAGGTCTATATTTAACCACAGGAAAACTCAGGACATTCACAGCAGTAAAACCCGATAGCTGCCAATAAACAGATCTTAAGCCCTGTGTGCAAGAACCCCTTCCCTACCAGCTCCCTGATTTCAACATCCACATAAATCCCAGTCCAGCAGCAGATTTACTGCTGTGAGCCTGGGTGCCTGCCGCTTGGATGGACACGCTCAGACTAATAAACCAAGCACAGTGCAGCTGCTGACACAGCTCACCCAGTGCCCTTCTCGCAGGGCTTGTTTCCATATATTGTTGGACCATGTGCCTTAGCATGCATGTAGCTCTGCATTCCTACGAGTCCAGTCCGCATGTCCTGTGCACATTCCCCCTGTCATGCGGGACTCGTTCAGTAAACACTGCAAACACAGGAGCACTGCGGAGATTTATTTTTAATACCGTAAAATCCCTTGAAGACCCATTAAAGTTTATAGCCAGCTGAACCAGAGTAGCAGGTCTCGGAGCGCACAGGGCCACAGCGCCGGACAAGTGACAGTGAACTAGCACTTGGGCAGAGCGAGCAAAAGAGAGAGCAAGACAAATCAAGATACTTACAGTCATCCAAATCATCGTGACCGTCTTCAAAGTATAAAGACAGACCTGTAGAACAACAATACATTAATGTAATATTGCATGAATATAATAATCTAATTTACTTCACTCCTGTTGAATCAAGGCAATGCACACTGACTGCAATCAGATTCACCAGAAGACACGTTAGTTCAGGAACACTGGCAGGTGAGCCTGCATGGGCTGTATATCAAGCATTTCGCAGAAACTGAGAAAATTAACTATGTTGAAGGGTAGGCTCAAGCCCGGAGCCCAGGGGAGCCCAGGGCTTCAAATGAGATATAAAACTCCAACCCATATAGACACCTGACTCCAGCAGTAACAGCAATTGATCCCACACTTCATGCGCCTAGTTGATGTTAGTAATATGTGCAAGAAACACCAAATAATGAATGACAATGATAATACAACAACATTAACTGTAGAATCAGCTATTCTTCCTCTTATTATTATTAATATTATTAATTTAAATAGCCGTACATTCAGATAAATACAAAAGTGCCAGGCTGCGTTTATGCTTGCAGACCTGCTCAATGAACCGTTAAGAAACAAACAAGAAACAATACACACTTGCCCTGCTTGTAGACAGGGACAAGATGGGTCACGACAAAACCAGTGAGTGACGCGTCGTTTAGGACACATGTGTACTGATAGACAAGCTCTGCGCCCCTTCCTAAGTGAATGTACAAATAAGATTCATTCGTTATTTAGGTTCAAACATGTACATCCAAGGTGGAAACAAATGTAACACTGGCGCCGGAGAGCGGATACATTATTCCCGCACAGTGTCCATAGGAGTTCCGGGTTGTTTTGCGGCGTTGGCTCCCGCACAGCGCTGTCACCGGCCAGCCGGGGGTTTAAAACAGATTCACGAAAAAACTAACCATCATCGGCGATAACAGGTTTATTATCATTTCCAAAAACCCAAACAGCACCGAGCGGTCACTGAACACATATCTGCAGGGTCGCTACACGGGACCTGTGCTGCATGCATGCGATTTGAGGTCCGTGTCAGACTGACATGCGGGGCGATTTCTGTTTGGGTTGCTACCGTGCATTTAATTAAGCAATTAATCTTTAGGGTCCGGGTATAACGCACACATCTGAATCTGTAACTGCCTCTAATGCCAATTTAAATGAAATGTATTACACACAAGACATCACCGACTGATCACGATCAAAACAGCAGGATTAACCAATACTGCATATATTGCCTTCGAAGCAGGTCGCTGTATATTATATATAATAATGTATACAGCAGCAGGGGCAGAGATCCGATTGTCCAAAGTAAACAACCAGCATGAACCCGGATGAAAACAAAAACATGCCCGTATTCTTATTATATTAATATCGTACGGTTTCCGATGATTGTCCTTTCAATAGTGTCACTGGAGTCAATGCCTGGGAGGAATGGGAATTAGAAGGAGCTGTTAAAGGCGCAAGGTTTCAATAACGCAGAAAGACGCAGCTCCACCGATTGATCGCTTATTCACGTGTAATCCTCCGTGAGAGCCGTCAACACCGACACATGAACAAACGCATCTTTGCAAAAGAAAGTTTAGAGTAGATTTTAAAAAAATTACCTGCCATCTTGAATTGAAAACTGAACTGGCACCAGTGTCAGAGATACTTCCTGAAACCACTTCCTGAATCATCGACGGGGTTTTATTTTTTTAAAAGAGTTTTGGATTTGGGGCCTACCCCCGGATTGATATTGTTTTAGTGTTTTACAATTCAAAAATACATAACGAAACGACGGAGAATAAAAACATGTTTTGGGAGGAAGAAAAAAAAATCCTCCCGTGTCATGTGACCATTCAGGGGTAGTCCAAGATGGCGTCTGTGTTATTAAAATTTGGTCCAACTGAAAGAAATAGTCTGCGTTCAAAATAAAAGAAAGAGGCGTTTTCCAGCTGAAGAGGGGCCGAGAAAAAACAAGTCGGCGACACTTTTTTTGTTTTTGTTTTAATTTTTTATTATATTTATGTATCCTGCCCCAAACCTGTTTTCACCCGTGTCTTTATTGAGCCAAGTTGGGATTGTATATTTTTATATTGTTGGCATGTTCATGAAGTTTTTATTACTCCGGAGATCGATATGGCGCTGAGAGAGCTGAAAGTTTGTCTTCTTGGGGTAAGAAATTGAGCTCTGGCTTGTGATAATGAGGCAGAGAAATAAGCATTGAGGCGCGTATACTGGTCAGTGTCGTAGCCTGTGTTGACCGTCTGTTGCCCGGGGATCCTCGTCAGTGGCGTGCCTGTGCGCGCCTGATGCTTACATATTCGTATGCGTTGACTGATTGCAATGGCTATGAATCCGATGTCCCACTATTATTCTGTGTGTTTGTATGAACTTGATTGTAAATTCACTGACATTTGATCTCCAGTGAAATTCGCTATGCTAGAAAGCGTTACGAAATAAAGATGTCATGCAAAAGCCTGAGACATTGTAAGCAGTGCGTCAGTGTCGGACGACTGGAGGCAGGGACGGGTCTGTTGTGTGCCGAGGGTTAGTGCAATGCATGCTGTGTGCTGTGTGTAGTGCACACTAGACATCTACACCGAGTAGTTAGCAGCCCCTGAGGAGGGGGGTGTGCAGTTGTTTTTTCAGTGAAGCACACAGGCGGCGTCCCGTTAACAGTTGGCCGCAAACGGGCACCTCTTAGGATGTGTTGGTTGACACACACCTTTGAAAATCATAATATAAAACTTGGAGATAATGGTAACTAGCGGCATGCAGAACGTCTCCGATTGCGGTGAGCAGACTGGAGATGTAGGCCTGGGGGTGTTTGGTTCATTATGCATCAAAAGACGCATGTCTGTCTGTGCATATTGATGGTGGCGGACTGAGCATCATTAGACCGCAGGGCCAGGCCTGGTAGTCCTGCTCTAGGTCCTCAGGGGTGTCCTGAACTGGTCTGTCCTAAATCCAGCCCTGTTGGCATGTACTTTCTCCTGACTTGGCTCATAATCATACAATTGAGCACATTAATCAGGCTTAATTATTGAAGATCAATCAATCAAATTCTAGATATGTATTCTTTATTTACTTGCTCTTCATGAACAGATACCCACATAACACTTTACCAAAAAATTGCATATATTAAAATATCCTTCTCATAAGGATTGAATAAATGCTTTGAACTGGCGCAGATCAGGGCCTCTCTGGGACCAGGGCTGGAGAACAGTGGGCTGTGAACACACATGGACCTGCCTGGGACTGACTGACACTTAACTCCCTGCTCTATGAATTGACTGCCATTACCATTCATACCGCTCCACAGAAGATTAAGTTCACTGAAATGTTATTTGGGATAACCATGTTTACTGGTCATTAACTGGTCAGAGCTCAGGACAAATCCAGAAACTTGAGCATTTATGAAGCTCAGTTTCAGTTGACGAGGCCTTGTTTGCCATTTCTTTTGGTCATTTGGTTTCAACTGCAGCCCTGGAGACAGTTTATCTGGAATGTATTAATCGTTTTTAGACCTTTTAAATGAAAAAACTGCTATATCATTATTTTTATGTGTGTTTGCTGGTGTTTTTTTTTTTTTTATCAGATTTTGAATCATTGCAGTGAAATACTTTGAATTCGTTTCTTTTAACGAAGGGGCCCAATAGCTGTTGCCGGCCGCCCCGGGACTTTCCGGACCTCTTGGCCGAGGCAATATTTATTCTGAACAGCTGTGAGCTGTAGCCTTGAAGTCCCCCTCGGAACAGGAAGTGCCGGAGACAGTCCTGTGCAACCATGTCGGTGTGGTCTCCAGCCCCCACTCCATGTGACCAGGGCTGAGGGACCGGAGGCTGTGCAGAGGACAGGGGGACAGGGGACAGTAGAGCTGCCTGGTGAGCCCACGCTGGCCCTCAGGGCTGACTGCTGTCCCGACCCGGCCTCACAGAGCACCTCCTACACTCGGCAGGCTTCCCCCTCTGCTGCGCTGTTATCTGCAGTGCCATACTTCAAGACACAGTCATGTTGTGGGTGAGGAGTGGAGATCTTTGAACAAGTCAAGTAGCCTAGCTGTGTGTTGTCTAGTGCTGCCTTACCTTGTAGAAACTGGTGTGTTCCACTGTAGTGCATTATATATGTCAGGTTTTGTTTTGTGTGTGCATGATTTGACTTTTGTCAGGGCCCTGTGAGATTATAATTCAGTCATCTGCACAGAGCAGCCTGCGATATTGGGAGATTCAAAAGAGATGGTTTTCTCAGAACTGAGGTGTGTGTGGGAGGGTGGGGTGTGTGGTGTGTAAATGTGGTTGATAGTGTGTGTGTGTGTGTTCAACACAGAGTAGCACAGCTAGTCACACAGTGTGGTCGGAAACAAGGCCCCAACCAGGGCAGAGAGGAATCCAGTAAAACCAGTTTGGAGAATGCTGTAGAAGATGATCTCATGAGCTCTGAATTTTTTACCATAAGGGTAAAAAGAAACTAAAGGACCATTTGTATTTTCCTGCTGGATGTTTTTGACCTGTTGTAGCGCTCAGACTTCAGACATTTCTGGTGCAGTTGTGTGGTTCAGTCAGCCCCTTAATCTTTTCACTGATGGAAGGGATGGGACTGGGCTGTGATGCTACTCTGCCAGGGGGGGATCTGTCGAAGCTGCTTCCCTCATTTTCTCTGCTTCTTATTTGTGGGGAGCAGTAGTGAAGAAGGAAGTGGCCCAAATCTGGCCAGAGGTCATGTAGGAAAGGTGCACATGAATACAATTTTACTTTGCATTTATTAATGAATTCATTACATTATTCCTTCATTCACATGACATTCATTTCTGATTAATGAACGTGTGAATACCAAAGGAATAATCTCCCATCTCATATCCTTCCTGTTCGCTCTGACACCGATCACATGCATTAGCCCCTCACCCTAATCCCTGCCCCTGGCCCCCTAGCCCTGTTATACACGTGATTAACGCGTGAACACAGAGGAATTGTTTGGGATATTAAGGAGGTTTTTCTTAATTTGGGGATTTGTGTCCATTGTTGTAAAGGGCGACCATATTTATTTATTTTAGGTTTATGTAGTGTGTTAGCAGCTGTTAACAACCTGAGCCTGGTCTGCACAAGAGCAAGGGATGTGGACAATGGTGCTGCAGACGAGTGTGTGTGATTGACACTCTCTCTCCTTCTGTCCTTGCTGCAGGACACTGGGGTGGGGAAGTCCAGCATTGTATGGAGGTTCGTGGAGGACAGCTTTGACCCCAACATCAACCCCACCATTGGGTAAGATCACTCTGTCCTGACAGGTGGGAGTGTGGTGCTGTCTCTTGGCTTTAGTTTTTGATTTCTTTATTATTAATTTATATAGTGCTATTCATGCCAATGGCAATTTGAAGTGCTTTAATGGAGAATTCACGTTTCACAATAATATTAATAATACGAATTTAAAAAGTGGTTAAAGCAAGATTGGTTTAGACAAATGTATATCAAACAGTCATGCATATAAAAGGGTTTGGGGAGGGAGGGACAAAGGGCAGAGGAGACGACCGTAGTGTGACGGTGTCCTGTGTTGGTTTGCAGAGCATCCTTCATGACAAAGACGGTCCAATACCAGAGCGAGCTGCACAAGTTCCTGATCTGGGACACCGCAGGCCAGGAGAGGGTGAGCCTTACACACACACATTCATACTCCATGGGAAGGCCCTCCTGCCAGGCTTCCTGTTGTACACCTGTGAGATCGTATGAGATCCTGGGGGGTATTCCCTGCTACATTTCTCTCTACCTGCAGCAAAGAGAGGCAGTTCACACAGACGGATCATCTGGAGAGCAGGAGGGGCTGTCCTGTTCTCCAGACGATCCGTCTGTGTGTTGGTCCACTCCTCCATCATGAGCTGGGACAGCCAAAAACCTCAGATGGGCAACTGTTTAGTGTGTGAGTGTGTTGCAGTCAATGTCAATACAAACTATGGTGGTTACTATGGAATCTTAAGCAGATTCACCACACTTTACTGTGCTTATACCACAGCACACCACACTATACTATAATAATAATAAAATGAATATAAATACAGATCCTTCAAGAGAGCAGTACTCTGTGTCTCACAGGAAGACTAATAATGAACAGCAGGTGGTGGAGCAGAGCACAGCACAATTGGAGGGCTGGGTTGGTTTATCAGTCTGGCACCGCCATCTAGCTGCTGTCGGTGGCATTGCACCCGTCTGCTCAGTTGGAGTTCGGCTGAGCACTGAGCGCTGAGCACTTTCTGTGGCGCAGGGCTGCCCGTGTGCAGTTCAGCTCTGCTGCTGGTGCTGCTGTCAGTGTGTTGTGCGGTTCTGAGAGCCCCCTCAGGCCCTTGTCACTGTGTACACAGACCATCATTCACCAGTCTCCTCTTGCCCAGAACATCGCTTGGTGAATCGGTGAAACGTGCTGCTGACGTCAATCATGTGCAAGTGCCACCACAAAGCAGAAGTGTGAGCATTAATGATGAGACTGAAAGAAGGGCTAGGGCCACTGAGTAACCCCTCGGGAATGTTAGGGATGTTTATGTGGGGGGGGGTGGTAACAGGGGGAAGCAACTTCTAGGAAACCACAGTCTGCTTCTCTTTGGACAATCCAGTATGTCTGTCAGATGAGTGGTGTGAGACGGGAGAGCGTATTGGAGTCCTTGACAATATCATGTGCATGTGTCGGAGCAGCACGGAGAGCGGGGGCTCTGAACTTCACTGCAGAATGATGAACCAAGTGACACGGAGCTGCTGGTGATGGATATCAGAGTGCAAAATCGGGGGGGGAAAAAGAGGATGTTTCAAAAATAAAACCAGTGAAGGGATCTGAAAAGTGCTTGCTGCAGTTCCACTTCCTCTGCTGCGAGAATTGGCAGCTTTTGTGGAAGTCGACATGTCCCGGGAAATTAAATTTTTATATACATTTGTTACTGTAAGCAGAATTCATTATTTCACCTTAGCATGTGCTAAATACGTGTGTGGGCCTCCGTGAGTGCGTGTAGGGTTTGGTCTGTGTATGTTTGTCTCTATGTCTTTATTGCTAGTGGTACAGCTCCGGGCTGTCAGTAATCCTGTGGCCTGGGTTTTCAGTTTCCACTTCTCTGATTGGTTGGGGGGGGGGGTTACACGGAAGGCCACGGAAAATATGCATTTTGAGTGTTTTTTTTTTTTTTTAAATATATACACTTTTTAAAAAAAAAAACCATGTGATTTACAATGTTTATAATGTGCAATATTTCATGTTAAGCTCAGAACAAAACACTCATGTTACTCATTTCAGGGTTGGCTTGTCATCCTTCTTTTCCAAGGACAGAAAAAAAAAAAAAAAATGCTGAAAATCCATTTTGTTAATGAAACCCAGCCGGCATTCGCTGTGATGCTGGCCACGTGTGGTAGTAGTGGCAGGCTGCAGAATACAACAGTCGAACGCAGGTCTCAGACACTGCTCGTAATGGGGGGCCGTGAGCGGCGCAGGACACTTGACCCTGCGAGGGACCCTCTTGTAAAGACGTATTCCACTTCAGTGGTGGGATCTGGTGGGCTGCGTGCCGGGCCTGCCAGCCCTGTGGGGTCAGTCCAGGGGCCAGAGCCACGAGTGGCCATCAGCACAGTACCGTGGAGTCTTTCAGTACTGTGTGTAATATATAAATTATACACAAATAGAAATGAAAAGATTTGCAAATCCATATGGAAATGTATAAATGATTATACATTTTGTTTTATGTCTGGCAACGTCTCTACCCCCTAGATTTTTGAGCCCTGGTTCTACAGTTTCACTTTAAGCGTTCCCATCCGTCATCTGAGAGTGTGTCATGACTCATTCAGTTTAATCGGATTGTCCGTGACGCTGTACCTCTGTCCCGGCAGTGTCTTCTCGCAGTGTGTCGCCGCCCATTTCAGCCCAAAGAAAACGATTGAATCCAATATTCAGTTTTGCTGCATCCTGAGGTCTTGTAAAAACATTCACTGGGAAATAATGGGATTTGGGCGTAACGTGTGTTTCAGAAAACCACAACCCCCCTCAAACATGACAGGGAGGAAAGTAGGTTAAAGTGGATGGGTGATGGTCTGGGCCTGCCTTCTTCTCTCCTCCCTCTCCCTCTCTGGTGGTGTGCTGAAAGGCCCAGCACACAGTGTCTTTGTTTGTCTTCCCAGAGAAAACTCAGATTCCTTGAGCATTCCTGGAACACCCGGCATTCTTTCATGAGATGCCAATCTCATAATTCAGTAATTAACCCGCACACTTTTCAGAAGTGTTTTTTTTTTTTATAAATCTTCTCCTGCTTCCTCCCCTTCCCCCACTGTGTGTGGTGCAGGGCCGTTTGAGGTTTTTTGCTCAGGGAGCAGGGAATAGGTGGGGGGGCTTTGTGGAGGACCACACAGGTCTTGCAGGACCAGCAGTTAGTTGCAATCCCAGCCCAGCAGCAACCACAGTCTGGTGGTTTGTGAGAAGTGGAGTTATACTTTCTACACAATTCATCCCCCTTCCCCTAGCCAGGAGGGACTCAGTAGGGGCTTCCTCTCATAGACCTGAGCGAGCAGGAGCAGTGAGCGCAGGGGCCTACACTCCCTCAGAGCACCAAAATGGGCGTAAAAGAAACGCATTGAAAACCCAGTGGGGCTGTTCAGCAGTGTGAACACCAGGAGTCCCAGACGTTATGTTTCCAGCTGAGGGATGCCCAAGAGCTCTGCGCAGTGCACTGTGAGCCCCATCCCTGCAGTACCCTCCACCGGCTTGGGGGTGAGGCTGTGTCCCACAGGCCGGATGACCCCTGGGATGGCTGGGGCTGTGTTCTCTGTTACCTGAATGTGAGGCGCAGCATTTCTGTGAAACGTGCATTTGATTTGCAGTGTAATAAACCCAGCGTTCGCTAATTGCATTGTTGTTCACTAGCCAGCCCTGCTTAAGCTTTTGGAAAATATTATACCAGAGAGGGAGGGGGCAGAGGGGGCCTGGGGAGAGAGAGCGAAGATAGGGGAGAAAGAAAGGGCAGTCAGGGGGAGAGGGAGAGAGAAAGCTATTCAAAATTAATATTTAGAATTTGTCTAAAAATATTTACTGCAGTGTACTCTGATCTATTATATGATATAGAAATGAGATATGGGGTCCAGTCAGTCAACTACATTTTACAAAATTGGAAAAACATCTATCAGAAACACTATATGTTGAGTTTAAAAATATACTTCAGGTACAAAAACCCAAACAATTGGTGTAGGGCTGAATTAGGCCGTTACCCACTGCTCATTAAAATGCAAAACGCACAAAAATTCAGGTCCCATCTATAAACAGCAACCCAGATTCACTCTCATCACAAGGCCCTCCTAACCTATGAGCTTAGAGCGAAAAAGAATCCCTGGTATTGAAGCCTTCCTCACTGATGCCAATGCACACTGAGCTGCTCCAGACCAGCACTGCTCACACCGAGCCAATCAGAGCTGAGACACACTGACACGCAGCCAATCAGAGCTAACCACACTATGACACACAGAGCTAATCAGAGCTAACCACACTGTGAAAACACACACCCAATCAGAGCTCAGACACACTGTGACATACAGAGCCAATCCGAGCTGACCATACTGTGATACTTCGTGACACACAGAACCAATCGAAGGTAATCACACAGTGACACACACAGCCATTCAGAGCTGACCACACTGTGACACAATGAAACTAAAGCCCCAAACAAACTTGATTGCTATGGGGACCTAAATAGAAACTGCACCCTGGCACTATCTCTTCACTCTCAGAAATATCAAGCAGTAGCAGAACCTGACCAAGTACCAGCTCAGTGGCCATGGAGGCCATGGAGACCTGGCTGGCCAGAGAAGACAGAGTGTGTGGTCACTGTTTGACAGGAGAGGTAGAGACAGAGATGCACTTTCTTCTGCATTGCCACAGACTCACCCAAATTAGGACTATACTCACCTGAAATATCATCCCTTCCCTCCCCCATTTCTTACAGCTGAATGAAAGGAAGAAATTCACAGTTGTACTGGGAGAAGGACACACAACCCCACCACCAGCAAAATATGTAGCGGACTGTCACAGCCTGAGGGGCACATAGGGGTGGGGGGGAAGAGAGAGTCAGTAGTCAGTAGAGCGGCAGTTGAAAGTGTACATATGCCCCCCCCCCCCCCCTGCTGATGTCCACGTGGGGGGGGGGGGCTCAAGCCCCTGCTCTCATGGCCAAGTGCCCCTCCCATCCCTCGCAGGTGTATTCATTCTTGCTGACGGTACATCATTCCCCCCTGGTCAACACTTCAATTGGACCTACCCCTCCTCCCAAGGGGTCCTCTTAATGTCCTGTACACATTTGTGTCCCCCCCCCACACACACACACACACCTCTGTCTTTACTCAGTCCAGTCGTCCGGACACGTATGACTGAACTGGTTGTCAGCAAAGTCTGAAAGGATGTCTTTGACGCACATGATGTAACGCACTGTGTTTATCAGGCTACACATTGTTTCATGTGGGCAGTGGAAAGACTCCACATAAGAACGGTCGAGTCAAGGCCCAGGGCCTCACTTGGAGCTGTGAGGAGGGTGCAGTGAAGTGCATTGTTTACTGTCCCTCACCATCCTGCAGGGGTGTCTTGTCCTGCAGTTTATAATTTGCCATGCTAGAGTGAAAACCACATTCAAAGTTAGTAACTGTCTCCTCTTTTCTATGTGCATTGGTAATGATTGTCTGCCTCCCTCTGTCTCCTCAGTTCCGGGCCTTGGCACCAATGTACTACAGGGGCTCCGCAGCGGCCATCATTGTTTATGACATCACTAAAGAGGTATCGCTTCCTATGTGTATATGGCAGTGTCTAGTGTGGAGTAGTGTGGGGGGTGCAATGCAGTGTATGGAGTGGAGTGGGGGGTGCAGTGGAGCGGAGTGTGCTGACCGAGTCCCTCTGTGCCACAGGAGTCTTTCCAGACACTGAAGAACTGGGTGAAAGAGCTGCGGCAGCACGGCCCTCCCAACATCGTGGTGGCCATCGCTGGCAACAAGTGTGATCTCACCGACTCCAGGTACGAGACCGCATCCCCGTCCCTCTCACTCCCATTCTCATAGTGTAACTCTCACTACCAGTCTCCCACTCCTTCTCCCAGCCTCCCTCTCCCTCCCCCTCAGGGGCTCAGCAGCACCCCCCCTTCCCCCCACAGTCTGACCATTCCTTTCAGTCTGTCCCTGCTGGGAAAACAATCCTGTATCTGATGAGCTGGGGCTGAACTGCCAGGTGTGGATATCCGGACAGATATCCGGTTACAGTCGCATGCAGGTCACCGCCATTTATTCTCATTAGCTTAACAGAACCAACTAACCCAGTGGTTCACTGTGGGAAGGATGTGGAGAAAGCCTCTGAGTCAAAGGATGGACCGCAAGCTGTTTGGACTGCCATGCCAAAGCTTGGGACAGGCTGAGGGTGTGGGACCAGACAGTGTTACACAGCTTAACTCTCTCTCTCTCTCTCTCTCTCTCTCTCTCTCTCTCTCTCTCTCTCTATCTATCTCACACACACACACACACACACACAGAGAAGTCCTGGAAAAGGATGCCAAGGACTACGCAGACTCCATCCATGCCATCTTCGTGGAGACCAGTGCCAAAAACGCCATTAACATTAATGAGCTCTTTATAGAGATCAGTAAGTAATTATTCCACCAAAGCCTTGTCCCCCTTCTCCCTCCTCCCACCGCAATGAGGGCACTGCCCTCCCTCAGCTGGGGGATGTGGGGTAGAGGTCTTCACAGGTCCACCCGAAACCGAGGACCCGGGATCCGACCCGGGACCCATACGGGTTCGGGTCCATATTTTAAACAGTCAGCCGGGTCCTGGGTCTGTTTAACATTGTTTGTAATGCCCGAGTGACGCGATGACTTTACCAATTGACGATTGGCTCTTTTATTTAGAAGGAGGGACTTATTCCGCCATATCGGTGTTTGACAGATGACGTAAACTGAAGTGCATTATTGGCGTCGACGCTATCTTTGAGATATTGTGGTTGGCGTTCGTTCGCTTTGTAAATCAAAAATCTATGGCAGACACGTCTCAGAGCACAGAGGACAGCAGGTTAGTGATGCTAACGTCAGCGGCCTGGCGTTATTATAGTTCAAAAGGGCAAACAGTGGAAGTCATCGTATTATGCGAGATACAAAAAACTGCAAAGCTGCAAAGTCACGTTTGTCATCAGCCACCGTGACAGCAAGTGGACTTTTGAACTGAAATAATTAGTGGATTATACATGCGCTTTCAATCAGCAAGAGAGGAACAACATGGATGTCATTTTACCAACTTTCCTGGCCAGGAGGATGGACTGTGTGCATCACAGTCCGGTACAGGAGAGAAGCTACTAACGTTACATTAGGTAAGACACAACGTTTTATTTTCACAACTTGTACATTAACTTGTTAATAGCGATTAGCTATGGGATCTGTGCCGATCGGGTTCAATCGGGTCCGTGTGTCCCGACCGGGTCCGGGTCCAGATTTCAAATAATAGACGGGTTCGAGTCGGTTCCGGGTAGTACATTTACGGCACTTCTCGGTTCTGCACGGGTCCGGGTCCAAACTTTCAAATAATAGACGGGTCTGAGTTGGTTCCGGATAGCACATTTCTGGGTCTCTTCGGGTTCGTGCACACATTTTTGGACCCGTGAAGACCTCTACTGTGGGGTGTGAGCGGTCTCTCTCCCCATTTCCCAGTGAGTGCTGGCCTATCTGTGACCAGGTTACCAGGCTGAATCGTTTTCCTTTCAAGGGAGACTGCTGCATCGTTCAGCTCCTCAGGACCCGAAATGCATTTGGGCCTTCCTTGGTGTGCCTGCTGGGAAATGGAAAGCCATCAAGCAGTTACATTTTGGAGTATAGGATTGTCAGTTTGTTTTTGTGTGTCCTGGTGTAAAAGCCTTGAGAAACAATGAATGGAAAATAACTGTCTCCTCCCCACCCACCCCCTCTTCCTGCAGGCCAGAGGATCCCAGTGACCGACGCCAGCGGGGGGGCCGCAGGGAAGGGTTTCAAGCTGCGTAGACAGCCGTCCGAGTCCCGGCGCAGCTGCTGCTGATGCTGCGATTGCCCCCAGGCCCCTCTAGTCTCCACCCAACCCCCCCCCCCCACCATCCCCCATTCCCTGAAACCCCTGAAAACACAGGAGGAAGCCCCACGGTACCTCCACTGAGAACTCGCCCACTACATGCATACACACACCCCTACACAGTGTCGTCCATCCTAGCAAGGACTCCATCCAGCCAGGTATCCAATCCACATGAAGAGCAACATTGAGGGATGGTGTTCTCGTTTTGTTTCATTATTATTATTATTATTATTATTATTATTATTATTATTAGAGTTATACAGATATACAAAAAAACATGTCTGTCGTTCCTGCTCTTGTCTTGATTCTGAACCAGAGCCTCAGTCAGGAAACACTCTGCACTCTACCACCCTTCCCTCCACACCCCACACCACAACCCCACACCTCCCCCCAACAAGACCCGGTCCAGAATGTGCACAAAGCTGCTGCACAGCTTCTCAGAAACAACAAGGAGGATCAGAAGTGTAAAATAAATTATTATATTGCAGACGTGTGAAAAAGTGAAAGTAGTGGATTTCCCCTCTGCTGTTTCCAGGTCAAGCTCATGAACTCCACTGCTCTTCGTGGCCCCAGACACAGTTCACCCCTTGTTGAGTTTTTTCCTTGTGCTGTAGCAGCTACAGGAGATGGGGGTGTGTTGCTTCATCCCTTTTTCCTTTTTCTTTTGTTAACAAGAAGACAAGATGGCGATGCATTGTTGTTGAATTGTGCCAAATCTTTTGTCTGTTATATTTTAAGTTTTTTTGAATATATATGTCTATCTACACATTCAAGCTGTACATGGACCTGTGATGACTGTTACTGCAGAAGAGACAGCAATGGGTGGTGATAAAGCACTTTTGGACAGAACTGCAGATGGGAAGTCTAAACAATCCCCAGACAGAGTTTGATCTTTCCTCGTCACGGTACAGGAAACCCACGGAGTTGGACAGTACAGCGTCATGTGGGAGCCAGCAGGGGGGGCTCTGAGGGTTGAGGGTGTGTGTGTGCACTCCTGACTTGAGTGCACACCTGTCACCACCTCTCCCTGTCCCCTGCTGAGTGGCAGGGCCATCCCCCCAGACAGTGACTGAGCTGGATTAGGGAAAGCCCTGGGGCCCCCATACACCTGAGAAATGGCAATAGCTGCACAGCGGGGCTACAGAAAAGGAGATTCCACCCAGCTGCACTTTAAAAAAAAATGATGACACAGTCACAATAACAGTAAGACCGATACTGAGCGGGCAATGGGTGTTGGACACACGCAGGTCAGTTTTTTTCTTTCTCCTTTTTAGTTTCATTGTGTTTGTTCTGTTTGTTTTTCCGATTCTCTCGCATACTGGGTTTGCTTGCGTTTGCGCTGCCATCCAGAGGTCTTATCCACATGCCTCCGCCCCATCTTACTTATACGTAAGCCCCCCCAAGGACACGGTGTGCCGCCCACACACCTTCTCCCCATGAAACCTCTCCTTTGCCATCAGGAATCTTTTAAGCAGCTGCAGAGCTTGAGCTTTATTTTTTGCCAGAATTCTGAGCTGCAGTGCTACTTCCACCTGGAGCCAGTGTACAGAACTTAGGCCACAGCCGTCTATGCCCGTGGCTATATAATTTGTTGTTTTACACACAAAAAATATGAATACATTATTTAAAAATGAAAATATATATACATTCCTATTTCCAAAAATATATTTATATGTGTGTATATAGATGCATTGTTTAATTCTGTCGCATTTGAAAGGAATCTGAGACGAGCTGAGCTATACTGCGACTAGAGCCCCTTACACACTGCCCAGTCCAGATGACCACCAGGTGGCCAGGTCGACCCTCAGAGGCGTTATTTCGGTGGAAGCTGGCAGAGTTTCATTCACACTTTAACACTTCGTGCCATGCTGGCCTGGCACTAGCGAGTGGCCCATGCATTAAGGGGCGTCACAGCACCAGCTTGTAATGCTTCTGACCCGACTGGCAGCTGCCATGTGTGTGACACCAGCACTAGTGGGAATGTTTTTCTCATTTCAGCCCTGCTGCTCTGTGGACAAGCTAGGCTGTGTAGTTGTGTAAATGAGTTTCCCCAGTGCAGTACAGAGAGCTGCCAGTGTAATTTTACAGCATCCGTTGTGTTAGGAAGGCCAGTGTTTTTCAGAGTGCTGTTTTTCTGTCGTGTTTGTTGGCAGCGTTCCCCCCAGCTTGCTTGCCATTTCGTTTTTTAGTTTTTGTGTTTTTTTTACAACAGGAGAAACTGATTTTAGTGAGGTGGTGCCAGTTCCTTAATTGTCCTATAAACTTCTTTCTTTTGCTTTTACAGAATAAGTGCTGGCTTTCGCTACCAGCCCAGATCTGTTTTATAAGCTGGCCGGGAATGAAAAGCTAACTATCTGGAAAGTTAAAACGGGTCTTAGGCAGAAACAGACCTATTTTATGTCACATGTTTCAGAAAAAAAAAAAAATCATTGCTCTTTTCACTGTGAGCACACAGGTATGGTAAGCAGCTGCCACGCCTACATCCCCTCAGCCCTCAGGAGCTCCTTGTTACTCGATGGACTCCTCCAACACTGTTCTCACTACTGGTCTGGAAAATTCTAAATCGATTGGAGTTGTGAAATTCCAGTCAGTGGAATGGTCAGTGCTGAGCCTCTCCATGGCCTTGCCTGGGATCGAGGGCTACTGCACTGTTCCCCAGGGGAGGCCAGTGCCATGTCCGCTCACCCTGCCGCTGCGTCTGAACGTGATGAAGAAGGGGTGCGTTAGTAGCTTCGGTTAAAATAAATCAATAAATACCTTTCATGGTTCTGGAGTGTGGAGTGTTTACTTAGATGTGTCTGCAGTAAGGCGGGAGAGAGGTTGGTTGTTAGTTGTCATCATTCATGAATTGACCCATTGATTGTGTATGTGTGGGTGACAGCTGCTATATTGAGCAATGATGGCTGGAATGGATGCACTTTTTGTATCAGTCTGATGTTGGCATGTTGTGCCCAGATGATCAACTAACTCCTCTGGTTTCGTCTATTTTTATTTTATTTTCCTTTGTACCAGTTATGATTCTTAAGTGAAGCCATCAGTGGGTTTTAATAAGTCTTGAAACGAGCCACTTTACGCCTTATTTTATTTAAATGTATTTTTATTACAGGGGGAACTCTGAGGGTATCGGTTAGCGCACTTTTGCGGTTTGTGTATAAAGTTTTTATTTCCATTTCATTTTAAGTCATTTAAGTACACAGCATGTGTCTGGTGTGCCTGTGAGGGCATGCTGTGCTGCACTGTAGTGCTCTGTCTTGGTGCATCGCTGTATTACTCTGTGATGGCAGTGTTGCAGATTAGACAGTTAAGTGCCCTCTGAAGGTATGGGATCTGGGGACCCCCAATAACCACTCCCTAACTACTGGGTCAGTAGTTACACAGTAGGACTTCAGCCTGATTCAAGGCCAGTCTGACACTCCATTAAGTCAATTTTAAGGATAGGTGAAAGTGTGAATAGGGTTCCATAACTGGTCTGTGATGATTTTAATTCAATGAAGTACGGAACGCCTTGTTTCTGATTATATCATAGGGTTATCTTTCCAAGCTTTTTTATGTATTAATTTCTTTTGCTCCAGCGTTTCCTGCATGCGTCAGCATAATTGTAAAGGTGCAAAATCCAGCAAAAGTGCGTCTGTGTAAAGGGAGTAAAGTTCACAGGATGTGTGGTGTCGGGATGAAATAGTGGAGAGAGGAAAAGAGGTGAAAAGGCAGTATTTTCACATGTGCTTTTGTGTGTGTGTGTGTCTGTCTGTCTGTCTGTTTGTTTTCCACTGCTACTGTTCTTGTGAGCTTAAGCCAGTGCACAGTCACTGATTTCACCAGATGGGTGTGTGATGTGACGGAGACACTGAGTAGTTCCCACAAAGCAACGTCCACATCTGCCCCCTTCCCCCCGCCATCCTGTGTAAAGGCAAGGATGTACATGGCAGCCACTCACCTCTGAATCACTGGTACTGAGAGACTGTGGGTTTGGCGTTCCAGCCTTGATCTGTTCATTCTCCTGATTCTCCTGTGGGGGGGTAGAGAGAGTAGAGAGAGGCCTCTTCTGAGTTCTACCTGTGTGAGAGCTGTCACCGACCCTGCCTTCGCTCACAGCTGCAGTCACCGTCCAGCCCACCCTTCACACCACAGCCTGGGTGTCCTAGCAGGCTGCTGATATCAGACCCCTTAGCTAGTCAGCTCTGGCTTCTCTGCATGAAATATGTCCCCCTTGCTTGCTATATTTAATATTTTTGTTACTATTTTATTTTGTTTTGTTGGTGTGTTTGTAAAAGACAGATTGTCCATCTGATCTGCACAGCTTTACAAAGCTCTTTACAATGGTCCTAATCTTGGGCTGGTCCTGAGACTGTGTAGCAAGTCCTTTATAATTAATGAAGTATGTGTATGCAAACCTATAATTGTACATTCAAAACCCAAAATGAAGAATGAATATCTACTCTTGTTTAAGAAGGATAGCTACCATTATTTACCATTAGATGGCAAGGGCACTGTAATAATAATAATTACAAATCTCAATTCCACCTATCATTTTTGTTATATTGTGCTTCAATATTTTCCTATTTCCTAATGATTGTAAAAACAAAGAGACAAAACAAGATGAATGCTTGAAATCACTTATGTTTACTGTGTATTTCTGAATGTGCAAAAAGGGAAATGTCAAACCGTTTACTAATAAAATCATTATTAAAGAAAACTGAGGGGTCTGTGCAATACCTCATACTGCCCACTGGGGCACTCTGGGCTTGTTTCCTTTGCTTGCCTGTGATACATTACGCACACATGCTCTGCAAATCCTCAAATTGCTTTGTCTTGTGCTGTGCGCCTCTGGGCTCCACAATATACACAGCTTACCCTGTTAAAGTTCCCATCATCATCAGTTTTAAGAGTTCTGTAAGAGGATTTGTTCCTTCATATGATTCCCAGCCAATCTGTGTAACTGTAGGGAAGATATGGTGATGTCACAGGTATGCAATAATAATTGATTTGAGACAGAATTAATGTAAAACTAATATATTTTGATTATATTCCTAAAACGTAATTTTAAGTGTTTGAGTTACAGGAAAGAAACCGATAATACCCGATTTCTCTCACCGCTCCTCACAGATCGGTTTGGTCAGTCTCAGGCAGCAGCAGGCAGCCTGGTGTGTCGTGTCTCTTCTTCCTGCTGTCCTCCTTCTCCTCCTTTGTTCAGTTGTAACTTTATAGGTTTCATCACAACCAATCATAGGAACACCTCTCTACCCAGAACTCCATACCATGTTACCATGGGCCCTTTTCCTGTGTCCATGCCTAAGCTCAGAAGGTGAACACAAGTATGCGCTGTATCCTATCAGTTTGGAGTTCAGACCATATATAGATGTAAAATGGTGAAACCACTGGCTGTTAAGAGACACAGTCTCCCATGGAGAAAGAATCCTCCATTGTAGAGAATATTACAGTTCCTTCATCAATAATGAATGTGATATTCCCAGAAGGAATGGACACCACACAGACGGCTACGTTGCTCTGTGGAGACAGGAGTGATCACACTATGGACATTATTCAGGCAGTGACGTACAGCTTGGCTGAACCCAGTCCTGCTGATGCACGCTGACCATGCTTTAAAAGCAAGCTGCCTGTGTCTTTATGTGTTTTGTTTTTTATGCACTGGGGTTTCCATAGCTATTTGGGTGGCTCCCACATAAGAGCAGCAAGCTTACACGTGTGTGACACCCAAGCCCCAGTACAGCCACGGCTTCATTAATTAATAATTCCAGGCCCAGCAGCCACCTCTGAGGGGGAACCTGAGACCTGGAGATGGTCTCCACCTGTACACCTGGGTGCCTGGGCTCTGTTCTGGTGCACAGTGGGACTGCAGGGGGCAGGAGAGAGTGGAGCTCCACAACAAACAGGCAGTGGACTGAAATTGAGGGTGTGGGGTTGAGTTAGCTGGGCTGGGGAGGGGCCTGGCAGGGAGGCTGAGCTGGTCTGGGCTGGGCTGGGCTGGGCTGGGGGGCTGGCATGGTTCTGCCTGTCAGCACAGGGCCTGTGGACTCCCTCAGGTGCAGTGGCGTCAGTGCCATGCTCACTGCAATGCCAGCAACTTGGGTCTATATATACACATGTATGACACCAGAGCTATGTGTCTCCCTGGCCTGGGGGCACAGTGCTCATCACCACACTTTAAATAGCACCGATAGATCACTGCCCTCACAGCCTGGCCTTTCTGCTCCTCACACTTCATTGCACTACACTGCATTTCACTGCACTACAGTACATTACACAACCCTACACTGCATTACACTTCACTGCAGGCACTGTTTTCTGCATCAACGTTCACATTTTGAGTTTCACTTTATTATCACACACACTGAGTAACATCACACACATAGATACACACAGTTACACACAGATTTACACACCCATGCACACAGATAATCACATACACATAGATATTTGCATGTACGCACTAACACATACATTAGATACATACCCTTGCACAATGATACATGCACACAGTGATACACATACAATGATAAACACATTCACAATATATATGTGAGTGTATGTATACATACACAGTAACAGCTGCATCCTTCAGTGATTGGCTCCTGACGAAGCCCACTAAAGGAGTCTCCTCTGAGCTCTAGCCTGTGTCCAGCCTCCCAATTTCCTCGCTCCTCTTCTCCAGCAGATCCTTTTCCTGCATCATTCGCTCTCTCCCTGGGGAGCCCATCCAGTGTCTCCTTGGCTCTGCAGGTGATCGGATTGGGGCTGTATTGTTTTTTGGCCTATCGCCAAACTCCTTTCCTTTGTCATCTTGGGTTACTCTTCCTGCGATGTCATTCACTCCTCTTCTTGCTCCCAGGTGATCTATTTGACATGTGTGTTCATGTTATTATTATTGTTGTTGTTATTGTTGTTCTGTGAAGGCAGGAACCATCTTTGGCATCCAAACTATACATGCGGGCAGCAGATACTGGGCTTGACATGACTGGACTTCTTAAGGCACAAAAAGGGTGATTCCCCCCTTTGAATTCAGACATGTTCTCTTCAAAAAAATCTCCAGCCCATTGTACACTAATTGTGCACCCCTGTATTTCACTGTGTTGCTTACTTGCAATGTGTGCAAGATCTTGTATCTCATAAATGCCAAACTGTGTCAAACTGCTCTGGGACAGCGTGTGATCCCCCTCACACACACACACACACACACACACTCACACTGTAAAGCCCAGAGATGTCGTGTAGTAAAAGATTCACTGCATTAGGGAGCTATGGTAAGAGGTCTTTTTGAGCAGTCCTGTGGCAATAATGAAACCAAATTGGGATGTTCAAATGAAGGGGGTTTACCAGACAGAGTTTACTTACATACAGTACAAAACCCTCCTCAAAAAATTTACACGTTTCTAAGAATTATATAAATTATTTAAAATATAATAATATATATTTTAAAAGTTCAGACTTGGATTCATAACCAATGCAATTGCATGCATTTCCCAGCAGTGCAGATTTTAGCAAAGCAAGTATAAAGTTTGTATATTACAATTCTGTGACTTCTGTTTTCAGTCAGAGCTGTGCGTTTGACCCATGTGGGTGAGAGCGAGAGCGGAGACGGGTGTATGTATGCAGGGGGTGGGGGGCACACCTTGCACGCTGGACATTCTCAGCCCCCCATCTTCCCGTCGCCCTCCTTCCCCTCTCCCGGCTCCCTCACCTCGCCTTCGCTGAGTGGCTAATGCAGTGGCCGTGACGTAACCGGCAGCCTCTCTCTCACCTCCTTCCTGCTGCATCATCACAGCCGCTAGCAGCCCGAGCCGCGCCAGCAACTCCCCGTGCCCGGAGAAACGGAATAATCACCATCATCACAACAACAATAGTACCAAAAACAGAAGCCAATCCTCAGAAATATCCCTATTTATCTGTATATGTAGCAGGAGCCGTGTCACCGCAGCACCGGTACCCGCTCAGCATTGCACCCTCACAGCAGCAGCACTGAGCCCGTTTACAGTGAAGCACCTACGACACGTTGGGAGATGGCGAGGAGACAAGATCAGGTCCTCCAGCTAGAGCCAGAACACGAACTGAAATTCAGAGGTAAGATCGAGTCGTTTACTGCCGCCATGAGATGTGCACGGCTTGTTTTTATTTTCCTTCCTTCCTTCCTTCCATTTTTTTTTTTTTGTAAAGGTGGCAGCCATCTTTTTCTTTCCAGCACGGAGAGGTGAAGGGGAAGGGAAGGGGAGGGGGGGAGAGGAGAGGAGAGGAGAGGAGAGGAGGGGGAAGGGGGGCGTATAAGCAGTAAAATGAGGAGGAGGAGGAGGTGGAGAAGCACTGTCGGTAATGTCCTTCACTCGGCTGACAGCGCCAGTCACCGGAGCGACGTGTCCGGGGGCAGCCCTGGGCAGCAGCCGGGGCCCGGTCGTCCGGGCAGACTCGCCCTCCGTCCCCTCAGCCTTCACGACTGCTGTGCATGATATCCCGTGGCCTACGTGTTATGAAATAGGCTGGGGGAGACGGGTGCGCCTCGCTGGACGCCGTGTGTGTGTGTGTACATGCAGGAGGGGGTGGGGTGGGGTGGGGGGCTGCTCTACTGCACCGAATACCGGCCTTGCTCTCTGAGGCTAAGCGGTTTTCACCTTGCTGGCGGGACGCTTGCAAGTTGTCGCATCGGATCTCGGGTTTCCGTGGTGCTGCACGGTGGGTCATGTTAGACACTGGTGGGATGCACACAGCCGGACTCCCTGATGTCTTTCGTGGGTGGTGGTGGTTCTGGTTACCGGCACTGTTATTTCTGCACAGGGGTCCCGAGTCATGGAGGCATGGGAGTTCCTGCACATCCAGTCTGAGGGAAGCTAGGCCAGTGCCAGCGCAAGCGAGCAGCTGTCTGCATCGTTCACGTTGTGTGTAATCCGAAGATAATATAACGCAGTATATGTGTGTCTCTGTGTGTGTGTAGCAGTAGATCTAGGTTTTATATGTATTTTAAGGTACTGAGAGAGACGTACAGAAAGTAGACAGATGGGTTAAGAAACAAAGCCCCTGTGTATCCTGCAGCTATAAGCAGTGCTGGCTCTGGCAGTGGGAATGGGGGTTAGGTACCGGGGGTCTGTCCTGAGTACCTGACCACTCACTCCTTGTGGAGCTTCCCGTGGCACAGGACCACCTGTGGGAGAACCGGTGGGTGAGGGGGGCAGTCAACAGCTGTCCAGTAGAGATCAGAGCATCTGTGGGGAGAGTCTTGACTGTCCATCATTGTGCTGTGTTGTATAGCTCCATCATCCATACAGACACCATCCCAGATGACCAGGGGTATTAGACAGCATGGCCTCCCACCCCCACAATCCTCCTGGCCAGGCTTCCGTTCCTGTGCAGGCTGGCCGGGGTTGGATGTCGAGGAGTCATGGGGTCAGGCCTGGGTCTCTCGGTCTCCTCCTGTCAGTTGCTGACCCCTGTCCCCCCTTTCCAGTCCACTGAGACTTAAAACCGAACACCCGTTACACAGTCACTGATCCTCACTGACCAGCTGTGCGGTGGTTGTGACCACACGATCCACACATGGGCGCCAGCGGCTTCTGCTTCGGTTACAGGGGCGCCTTGGAGTGTCTGCCTCTGCTGCGCTTTTCATGCTGGCACCATCAGTATTGTCTCTGTGCTTTCAGTGCCCTCAGGCTGGGCCCTGCTCTGACCCCAGCCATTGGGCTCCTCTTGGGGGTGAAAACGCAGTGGCCAGTTTTCTCAAACCTCTTGAGAATTCTGTAGGTGTTAATAATCCTGGCAGCTGGTGCCTGCATTGCCGTGGTGGCCACGGCGTGTCAGTGCCCTGTGCAACTAACCTCTCTGACACCCAGAAACACTGAGGTCAAAACTAAGATGAAAGCATTTAGTGTGCTTTAGTGGTGTGGCCGGTGTCTTTAATGCCAATAGGCCCATGGAACCTGGGGCGTTTCTTGTGTCGTTGTCTCCCTTCTGTGCCCCATTATCACATTGAGCTGGCACCCTCTTTCAGCATGAGCCCCCTGTCTACAGGCTGAGGTATCCCCCCAGGTCATCGCTCATTCTTCCACCTTGCAACGCCCAGAGCTGGCAGTGCGGAATGGGCTTTTTAAGTGTTTGTTAGAATGGGGTGAGGTAGGATTCTCTTCAACAATGCCCCAGGTTTGTTCCTTTTTTTAGACCTACAATAAAAAAACAAAAAAGCCTGCGGAGTCAACCCAGAACAAGCTGGTCCCTGCAAACACTTTTCTTGTGAAGGCTATACAGCGCTGATCATCAACATTTTCCTGTCACGGCAAAGCAGATTTATTTCGGTGGGTTTTGTAGAAATGGCAGCAGCTCCTTGAAAACACAGGCCCAGATCACCTTGGTTTTTCAGCCCTGCTCCCTTGCTGGGTGCAGTTTGTGCAGAAGCTCTGTTGTCACCTGACTCACATGGGAGTGTTGATTCTTGAAATCCATTTTTTCAGCATGTCATTCACTGTGGCTCAGCTGCAATCCTGTGCTCTTACAGGTTCAGGTGAGTTTTCCACCCTCCCTCCTGAAAACAGGTTGTTCTTCATTTTCTCACTGCTTCTGCCCCCCCCACCCCCAGGGCAGACTGCTGGCTCTCCACTTCCTGGTATCCTTTATGGATTTTGCAGGAGTGGGAAAAAAATTATAATAAAAAATTCAGTCTCTTACAATGCATGCTGTGCAGACCCTGCAGACGCGCACGCAGACGCGCACGCACACACACACACACACACACACACACACACACACACACACACACACACACACACACACACACACACACACACACAGCTGCACTGACGCCACCGTTCCAGATCTTCCCAGATTGAGTGTTACTCATTAAAGTCATTGATTTATTATTTGAAACTCAATAAAACTAAAACGTAATGCTTTATTATTTATTTATCATGTGTACAATCAGAGCTTTTTATTCCTTTGTTTACATACATACATATATTCTTTGTGTTCTTTTTTGTGTTGTTGTTCCAAAAGTGTCGTCACCGTGCACGTCATGCTGACTGTGAAATCTTCAAATGAGGGCAGTGCTGTTCATGGTTAAGCAGACAGTCGCAGATTGTTACCCTTCAGCTCCGGCCCTGGCGTCCGTGAACTCGTGGTGTTGTAGAGCAGGGAGCTCCGGGGAGGAGAGCTCTCTTAGGGACAGGTTTCATCTGAAATGTTTGCAGACAATGAACATCAATTAAGCAGGAATCATGAGGCCATGGCGGAGCGCCCTTGTGATGCTTGCCATTCCAGGCAGTTCATGAGTAATATTAAGTTGTGAAAACATGTGTGGAGTCCTTGTGTAGAGGAGAGAGAGGGAGAAGGATGTTCGATGTGTGCTTTACGTGCACCTGCATCACTTTGTCCTGACTGATCACATGTTGTAGGATTAAAAAACAAACCCCAACAACAAGAGGAAGATAAAAGACTGAGGCTAAGATCTTCCTGAAAATAGTTTTACAAGGCTACCAGATTTGACGTGGAGGGGTGGCCCAGCCTCATGTAGCTGTCTGGAGAGGGTGACCAGGGTTGCCAGGATACTGAGCAGTGCCGCGATGATCTGGGCTCGTCAGTGGCCTTCTTTTCATTTTCTTCTTTCTCTTCCCCATGCCAGGCAGCAGTATTGATTAGCGTATTTCTCCGCGGCTGTTTGATGGACAGGGGTCGCTGGGGTTGAAGGCACAAGGGAGCTTGGTTTCTAATGATGGCTGCCCTAATTAACGCAGCAGTGTTGTTTAGTAAAGTAGACAATTGTTTCCCCTGACTACAATTTCCGCTTTTGAAGTAGGCAGGGGGATTTATTTGTGGTTAGATATTTTGTGTGTGTACGAATATAATATTTATATTTTTTCCTGTGCATTCTCTACCACAAAAGTCACATGCTCCAGCTGTCCACTAATAATTTGAACTGTAGGTGTGTGTGAATGTTGGTGTGAGCCGTGGTATTCGTGCAGGACTGTTTGCCCCCCACTGTGCTGGCAGGTCTCTGACCTCCTCAGCCTGAGGTGTGTTACAGCGGTTGCTGTTGCCACCTGCGGGTTGGCTCTTCCTGCCAGTTGCTGAGCCGTTCCTGTGCCCACCTTTCCTTCCTGTGCTGTGGATCGGGGTGGAGGGGGTAGTGCTGTCTCTCGGGATCAGGCAGCCGCTCGTTCCAATGTGCGCTGCACTGTGAGCATGAACCAGCACATTTGAAACACAGGGGCTACTGTGACACAATACACGGCTCACAAAGCAAATAAGAGTCATTTGACATGTCTGTTGCCACGACATCTTCTCAGTGCTCAGTCATGGGCAGCCCTGGGATTGACGTTTTTATGCAGTAGTTTCCTTGACTTTTTTTTGTTCTGCGTCTTCTGGTTTGGTTTGGGTCTTCTTCCCCTCTGGCTTCTGAAAAAGCGCAGCTTGCTGCAGGCAGATGTGCTCTCCAGTTGATGTCAACGCCAGATGGCTCAGCATCGCATTCTGCCATCCATACAGTGATATTTTTAAAACTACTACTTGAGTGGGCATAGTGATAAATTACCTCTAATATGCCTTAATAAGCTGCATGGTTAAAATGAGAAAATAATTAACCTGTTGATCTGCAGAAATCACCCAGAACAACACAGGTTTCATCTGTCTTTTTCATTGCAGATTTATATAAAAGATGTATATAAACTATTTTGTCCCTCCCCCTCAATTTATATTCAGAGTATTTAAAAAGCATTATTGGCCTGACCTACTGATGTCAGTGTTGCCAAAGCATTTTCAGACAGGTCAGTGCTCAGTGACAGGGCTATGGGGAACAATACATACAGTAGATAAGTATTTAAGATATTGACAGACATCTCTCTTTCTCTCCCCAGGTCCCTTCACAGATGTTGTCACTACAGCCCTGAAGCTCTCGAACCCAACAGACAGGAACGTATGCTTCAAAGTGAAGACAACTGCACCGCGGCGTTACTGTGTGCGGCCCAACAGCGGCGTGATCGATGCTGGCACGTCCATCAACGTGTCTGGTGAGTTTTGGCGACTCCTGAGCTGCTTGGCGTTGCACGCACACAAAGAGACACGGTAGGGAAGAATCCGTCCATTGCTGAGATTGGCCGATTTCTCAGCTTGTTTGTGTGCTAGGTTGACGCCCTGGACTGACCGCTGTCCCTGGGGTTTGGGCTGTGGATTCAGGCAGCTCCAGGGGACTCAAGAACAATGCATACAGAGACTCTCTCAAAGATGCCCGTGTGTTTGTGGGCTTTAGTCTTCTTTGGTTCTCTAGTGACATTGGGGTTGATAGTGTTGCTGTAGGATTTGTGCTTGTTGTGGTGGTGGTATTGTTTTGTATGGGTAGTCATACTGATGGGAACAGGCCGCTTGGGTCAGTGAATCCTGTCCTGTGTTTGTGGCAGAACTGGATTCCTCACTCCCACACATTTGGATGTGTCAATCTCTACTGATTCGTGCCACAGACTTATTTATATTTTAATTTATAATTTATGTTTTACCTCCCGAAGTTAGCATGTATCCCAGTCCTGTTCTGGACCCAGTCTCTCCTTCCTCTTGAGGTAAAGTCTAAGCCCAGCTTCCCGGCCAGCTTTTCAAGCTGGTCTGCTGCCTAGTGTTTTGCAGGGTTGGTCCGTCTCGCAGGCCCCTGGGTGGGATAGTGTTTCCCAGTGTGGCTATGAGAGCTATGCGCTACTCTGGGGTCCTCTTACAGCTGCTGTATCAGGTGCCAGGCTGCGGGGCTCTGGGGGAGAGCAGCAGCGGGTGACAGACAGCCCTGTCAGTTCTGGAGGTTGTCTCTGTCTGACCCTATGCAGTGCTGGGAGGTTTTTCTGGGAGAAGTCCTGAAGTTTTTGGTTTAACATGGTTTATTTATAATAATCTATTTGCATCTTATTCTGCTTCAGTTCCTCCCAGAAAAAAAATAGTTGTTGTGGATACCTTGAAAAAGATGCTGCTAAATTAATAGAAACACACGCGCACACACTCAAAATGCAGCAATGTTGGTGCAGTTGATATTATTGAAGAACTCTGCACTGTGTGAGAGCATCGGGTGTGAGTGCTGAGATCTCGCTGCTGATGAAAAACAAACAGGTGGGGTTGGAGGGGGCAGGCAGCGGGAGATGTCTGGACTGTAAATGAAATGCACAGTAATTCCACTTTTGCATTTGCAATCAAATATCTGACTTAATTACGGCAGTTGGAGCCGAATCTCGTCTGATTACGTGCTGAAGTGGCTCTACTGCTGCTCGGCATGGGGTCTGCACTTTCATATCTCCGGTTGTCTCAACACCAACCCGGGGCTTGAAGTGTCCAGCATTCAACATAACTGTTTCTCCTTAGTTTCTGATCAGTTTCAATCTCTCATGCCACACTTTCATTCTGCTAAACATCTTGTGGGTCAGGATCTATAATTAATGCCGTAGTTTACTGCAGTTTACTGCCGTCTTATGGGAGCTAATTAATTACAGTGGGGGGGAAACGTCTTTCATTCCTCTCCTTTTTAAATTGTATCATTTAATCAACAACTAGTAAGGGAACAGCAGTTAGCTTCTGCTGATTTGCTATCATGTTCACAATAATTAACCTTCTATTTATTTAAAATACATTCACAATTCCGTTTTCCCCCACATATTTCTGCCAAGCTGACATTCTCTCAAAGATTTTCCAGCTTTCTAATTTGTTTTATTATATTTATTTTCTTTGACTTTGACATCCGACAATACACAGACAAGACAGTGTGGCTAGAAACCTGTGCGGTGCAGGAACAGGCGGCATTGTTTCTGTGTTGGTGGAAAACAGGCCAACATCGCAGCTCTGTGTTCTGGCTCCCGTCTCTCAGGCAAGCTCGATCTAAGTAGCCAATTGGGGGTAGCCAATCAGATGTTCTCTGCACGAGTCACATGACCAGTGTATTTTCCTAGCAAGGAACCTGTCAAGGATGTGAGTTGAAACAATGTTTGGCAGTCTGCTGGTACACATTTATTTTAATTGCAGTGATTTCAGTGAACCCCCCAGTTTTGCTTGTGTGGCCTCATGGGATTTGTTGTTGCTTTCCAGCTCTTCAGATTTTTTTTCCGCAATTCCACCAGTTTCCCACCTCTGCTCGGAGACCAGTGTCCACTTTGCCCTCGAGAGAGTGGCAGCTTCTGAGGCACACTGGCGTCACGCAAGCTGTCGCTTCACATTGCACGCAACGTACCTTGGTGCCTTCCCATTTTTACTGTTTAGTTTGATTTGATTTTGTTTGAAAGTTCACATCCTGCTGTGTTTCTGCACTAGTCAGCTATTGATCCACCGACAACACTTTTTAAGATGTGGGGCTACGTCAGTGTCCTACAGCCTCCAGCCCCTCCATTCATCTGTCTGTCTGCTGTCTTGCTACGAAACTGTATTGTAGTCTGGGTTTCTCCTGTGACTGACAGACAGACAGACAGACAGACAGACAGACAGACAGTCAGACGCACAGACACTGTACAAACACATCTGACATGCAACTGACCTCTTGGCGCTGTTGGAGAACTCCACAGTGGAAAGGAAGATTGCTCTAGTTTGGGAGATCGATTTGGGGCACTCTTGGGGGCTGTATGTAGGGGGGACCCGGGCTTTTCCAGACAGCTGTTTCTGATCTGCATGGTTTGGACGGGCAGGGCTTTGTTAATGGGAGGCAGGAAACATTCTGTGGTTTTTCTTGGCTGAGCGTTGGCACATGTTCGATGGCAGTAGCCACATATGAAAGCCTCTGCTAATGTTTGAAAATAAGCGGCCATTTTTATTTTAATGACTGTTAGAAACATTTTTTTTCCCCTCCCCTCCCCCTAATCACGCACATATATATATTTTTTAACCGTGTGAGACAAGCCAGTGGCCATAAACTTGTACTTTTATATAACATAACATAAATAAATACAATTACCTTGAGTTACCTGTTTGGCTCCCACTACAGCAGCCACAGTGCCAGACGTAAGAAATGTATCAATTTAAATCATTTTAGCTGTTCCACTGTGCCTCTCAGTTACTGGAAGAGCATCAAATAAAAGCAGGAGTTGGCAGGCCCCCGAGAGGGTATGCAAGAGCCGCAATAACTAGCACCTGTTATTGTTTTGAGATTTATTTTGTGCTTAGTTATGGGTTATATTGAGGGGAAAAAAGCAAAACCCAAAACGAGAAAATTTAAAGCGTTTTGGAAAAAAGTCGAACGCCTGATTTTTTCCGCCCGAGCAATGGAGGAAAATCTCAGTGTTGGTGCTAGTGTCTCATTTCAGTGTTTTACTGAAGTGTGGAGGTATAGATGAGCTCGGCCAAACCCCCTAAAAACATTAGCAAAGAGATTCAGTGAGGCCAAATGAGGACCAGGCCTGGACGCCCGGGGTGGAGGTGGGGGGGGTGTTGGAGACATTTCAGCACCAGTCTTTATAAACCACAGTCGTAGCAGGTTTGCACCTACTCTAGCTTGGATCTGTATGTTGACATCTTCCCTCTCCCTCCCCCCATCTCTCCTTGCCTTTCAGTCATGCTACAGCCTTTCGACTATGACCCGAACGAAAAGAGCAAACACAAGTTCATGGTGCAGTCCATGCTGGCCCCTGCTGAAATGACTGACATGGAGGGAGTGGTGAGTTTCTCTCCAGCACTTTCTCTGCATTTTGTCACCTCTGTCTCCTGTCTGTCTGTCTTGCACCCTGATTGTCCTGACATCATAAATTAATGTCTATTCACATACTGGCGCACTCACTCATTGGAAATGTATTTTCTGGTTCTCTAATCTTACCTCTCTTGCACTCTCACACTCTCTCTCTCTGCTATGTGTCTGTCTCTCTTTCTTCCCCCCTATTCTCTAATGTTGGGTCTCTCCCTCACTCTCTCACAGTGGAAAGAAGCGAAGCCGGAGGAGCTGATGGACTCTAAGTTGCGATGTGTCTTTGAACTTCCGTCAGAGAACGAGAAAACGGTGAGACACCCCCCTCTGTCTTCTTTCTCTATCTCTCAGTGGAGAAATGGGGCGGGGGGACATAGTAGGAGTTGGTGGAAGGTATTAAAGACTATGTTGACCAGTTCATGGGTCACCTGGCTCTTCCTCTGTATATTCAGGCATTGGTGTAGTCAAACTAGCGAGAGGTGCGTCAGTGCAGCAGCAGAAACGAGGGATTAATCCAGCGAGAGAGGGAGCGAGAGGGAAATGGGGGAAAACTAGAGAGCAGCAGGGAAATAGAGGGAGTGAGATGAGTAATGTGCAGACTTGCCGACCCCCTCCCATCAGGTGAGTCGGGGTCCCCCTCTCTGCTCCCCTCCCCCCCACTCTGCGTCGCCGCAGTGCTGCTGCAGGGCCCCTCTCTCCATCGGCTGGAAATCGTCGGGAGAAAGAAAAGAACCAGAAACTGGCACTGAATCGTTTCTTTTTTTTGCCTTTTGACCTGAATTTTGCGAATATCGAGTTTCCACCGCCAGCCTGAACTTGTTTGTTCTACCTGGGCCCCCACGCCCCCCCCCCCCCCCCCCCGCCTTCCAACAGCACGACACCGAACCCAACAAGATCGTGTCCTCCAGCATCCTGAAGTCAGAGTCCTCGTCCCTGTCCAAGTCCATGAACGCCTCCCCGGACGAGGGGGAGGTAAAGATCATCGATGAGTGCAAGAAGCTGCAGCTGGAGGTGCAGCGGCTATGGGAAGAGAACAAACAGCTCAGGGTAAGGGTGAGTGAAGGGGGGAGGAGGCAGTGGGAGGGGTGGGAGCGGGAGGGAGTGTAGGTGGAATTAGGGAGAAAGCAGGGAGAGGGAGTGCGAGGGGAGGCTGGGAGAGAGAAAGAGGGGAGGGCTGAGACAGGAAGGTGGGATAGGGGTTAGAACAAGAGGAAGAGGGTGGGAGGGTGTAAGGCAGGCTGTGAAAAGGGCATCATTCTGAGGAAGTTTTTCAATTCTGGAACAGAGCACCGCGCGCCGGGGTCCCTTCAATGAAATAAATAGTTAAATGATTAAACTGATGACAATAAACCTGGTGACTGTAGTCAAAATAATAAATTCAGACATGCAACAAAAGCAAATTAATACATATAAAGTCATGCCCCCCAGATTACAATCTTCACATGAACACCGTGCTGGGCTGTTCGCTCCGTGTTACAGCTGAATCTTGTCACCATCGTAGAATATTGAAGTCCCGCTTGAGTTCAGATCAAAAGACAACTCTTCAGGGAGATTATTTTCCATCTCTTCTCCTTCGATCGAATTCCACAGCACAGTCCGAACGTTCCCGCGCCCGTCCCATCTGTTTTGAAGATCAGAAGTTTTTCTCAAGGACGCTTCAGAGACCAGGCTAACCCACACCCTTGGAGTTGGTGCCATATCTGAATTCCAGCATGATGACAAGATTAGAGATGGGCATTCAAAGTCTTTTCACTATTTGAATAATATACGGTACTGTGCAAAAGTTTTAGGCAGGTGTGAAAAGAATGTTTTCAAAAATAGACATGTTAATAGATTATATTAATGCAAAGTGAGTGAACACAAGAAAAAATCTACATCAAATCCATATTTGGTGTGATCACCCTTTGCACTTTACACTTGCACACAGTTTGTGAAGGAACCCAGCAGGTAGGTTGGCCCAAACAACTTGGAGAACTAACTGGATTTAGGCAGCCTCAGTTGCTTCTCTCTCTCTTCATGTAATCCCAGACAGACTCGATGATGTTGAGATCAGGGCTCTGTGGAGGCCATACCATCACTTCCAGGACTCCTTGTACTTCTTTACGCTGAAGAAAGTTTTAATGACTGTCGCTGTATGTTTGGGGTTGTTGTCATGCTGCAGAATAAAGTTTTCCCTGATGGTATTGCATAATGGATAAGTATCTGCTTGTACTTATCAGCATTGAGGAGACCATTAATTCTGACCAAATCCCCAACTCCATTTGCAGAAATGCAGCCCAAAACATGCAAGGAACCTCCGCCATGCTTCACTACTGCCTGCAGACACTCTTTCGTGTGCCGCTCTCCAGCCCTTCGGTGAACAAACTTCCTTCTGCTACAGCCAAATATTTCACATTTTGACTCATCAGTGCAGAGCACCTGCTACCATTTTTCTGCACCCCAGTTCCTGTGTTTTCGTGCATGAAGTCTTCCATGAAGGCCACTTCTGATCAGACTTCTCTGGACAGTAGATGGGTGTACCAGGGTCCCACTGTTTTCTGCCAATTCTGAGCTGATGGCACTGCTGGACATCTTCTGATTGCGAAGGGAAGTAAGCATGATGTGTCTTTCATCTGCTGCAGTGAGTTTCCTTGGCCGACCACTGCGTCTACCGTCCTCAGCGTTGCCCATTTCTTTGTGCTTCTCCAAAAGAGTTTGGACAGCACATCTGGAAACCCCTGTCTGCCTTGAAATGTCTGCCTGGGAGAGACCTTGCGGATGCAGTATAACTACCTTGTGTCTTGTTGCTGTGCTCAGTCTTGCCATGGTGTAGGACTTTGGACAGTAAACTCTTCAGCAACCTCACCTTGTTATCTGAGTTTGGCTGTTCCTCACCCAGTTTTATTCCTCCTACACAGCTGTTTCTGTTTCAGTTAATTATTGTGTTTCAACCTACATATTGAATAGATGATCATTAGCACCTGTTTGGTATACTTGTTTAATCAAACATCTGACTATATGTCTACAAAATCCCTGACTTTGTGCAAGTGCACCTAGAAGAAATGATGCTGTTCTGAAGGCAAAGGGTGGTCACACCAAATATGGATTTGATTTAGATTTTTCTTCTGTTCACTCGCTTTGCATTGAGTTAATTGATAAATATAATCTATTAACATGTCTATTTTTGAAAACATTCTTACTTTTACAGCATTTTCTTACACCTGCCTAAAACTTTTGCACAGTACTGTATATGTGTGTGTGTGTGTGTGTGTGTGTATATATATATATATTTTTTTTTTTTTAATTATTATTTATTTTATTTTTTTTCTCCTCCAGAATATTTGAAGAAATAATGCAGTTGCATGCATGAGCGGGGGAGGCAGTGATGTGCTGGTGGTACTATGAGAGGGCGGGGGTTGTTATACAATGCTACCATTCCCACTGTGTAAGAGCAGCGTGGGGAGTACCAGCTAGGGTGACAAGTTAAAACCGGGACATATTGAAAAAAATTCCAACAAATTCATAATCTTCCCCAGGCCGTTGAAGCACCTCGGTGCAGAGGCGCTATAATTAGAAATTGCACTATAAATATTGTACCGATGAACTTACTTTTCAAGAATTTGAAGAAATATTGCCATTTTCAGTGTTTACATCAAAGTTGATGCCCAAAGTCATTCTACAGACTACCGACACTTATTTTGTATGGGATTCCTTGAAAATACCTTGTCCTTTCACCATTATGAATGGATCAGGTAGTGTTTGTTTTAATCACTAATCTTCTGCCATCTATAAATGTAAGAAACATCTGCCTGTCATTTGTCTAATCCACGTTGGTTTCTCAGGCAACTGCATGTCTCTGTGAGCACACAACTCTGACACATGCGCACTTGGTGCCTTTGGTTTGTTGTCCAGAAACCGTCTATAGTAGCATTACCGTATTACATATAGTTACTGGTAATTAGGGTTTACCAATATAATTAAAATGTGTGCTTCTTCATGTGATTGATCACATAAAAGCATGCCTTGTCTATTTTTAAGGTTTTAAGAGTTTTAAGTGAGTCTAAACAAGGGAAAGCTAAAAACCAAGAAATGTAAACGATTTTGAGATAATTGTGTGGTCACTGGGACATTTAATTAAAAACCAAGATGCATGGTCACTCTAGTGCCAGCGGTACCATGTGAGAATAGGGGATGGTACTACAGGTAGTGTGATTTCAAATGTCACAACCCTTAGTATAATGTCACGCGGATATCTTATTATATACTAATGTCCCTTCGATTATTCAAACACTTGTTTCCATCTCTAGACAAGATTTTTTTATTATTTTTTTTCTTTCTCCCCATGTGGGTCCATCCCTGAATCCATATCTGAACCATAGAAGGAGAGCTGGGGATAGGCTTGGGGTGTGGCAAACAATCTCCGGTGTTACAGAATGAGTGGATTTCCAAAATTCTTATATTTTATTGCATAACCAGAAAATGCAGAAAAAGCATCCCAGCTCATTGTGACGCCTGCAGGGCATGAGTGAGTGTGCAGAGGCTCTTCTGTGAAGGACCGGGTTCAAATATGCTCAGAGCCTGAACTTCTAGTTAATTTCCTTCATTTTAATGCTTTACACTTTGCACAAAATATACAGACCGGGACCAATCTTCTGGTTCTCTGTGTCTGCCGTCTCGTGGTTGAGAGCAGGTGAGAGCAAGTCGTCTAACCCCCGAGCATCCTGGCGAAGGTAGTTTTTTTTTTCACGTTTGGCGACGTTTTTTGAAATCCAGTAGGTTGATGTTTCTAGAGTCGAGACGGAGCTCGCAGAAGCATCCAGTCTGGTGTATGAAAACTCGGAATTGGTGTCCAGTCTTGGGATCCAGGAGTTTGAGTCTCCAGGCAGAGGAGAGTCTGGAGAAGGATTTCAAGGGCAGAGCAGGCCGCATCTGAAGCCATTTCAAGAGCCGCTGTGGGTTCATGTTTTTTTGCTCGTGGTATTTTTCTGAGAGCAGGTAAAGAAAGGGCAGTCCGAGTAACTGGGTTGTTTGCTGTCTGAGTGCACCTTCAGCACGTTTCTAGAAATAAATGTTGCAGGAAAAAATGTTATGAGAATACTAGCTAGGGGCAGAGCATTAGGTTCAGGCAGCCATCTTGTTCAGTGGGTCACATGATTGCCAGATTTTTTTTATTTTTTTTTTCTGACTTCTATTCTCTCCCTCCTGTTCTCTTCCTCTCCCCTTCCTCTCTGCTCCTCCTCCTGCACAGGATGATGACGGGCTGCGAATGAGGAAGAGCACGGCCATGTCAGCAGCGCACTCCTCCTCTGCTTCCGGCTCCATGGTGAAAGAGGAAGGCCCCAGTACCAGAATGCTCGCCCTCTGTGTATTATTCTTCATCATCGGTGTAATTATAGGAAAGCTGGTCTTGTAGAGGGGAGCGTGATTTTGAGGATTTAACAAACACACAAAAAAAAGAGCGAGCGAAAGAAGGAAAAAAAAAAAAAAAAACTTGATTTGGAAATTTTGATCAGAATGCCATATCACTGGGGTAGAAAATCACATCATATGTAAAATAAATAACAAAAGATAAAAATAATAAAATAATTGGGGGGAGAAAAAAATATACAGGAAAAAAATAAAAGATAAATCCATTATATTACAAATTGTTTCACAGGTCTTGCCTTTTAAGTATCTTGGCTCCTGTACCCCCTTCCCCTTTGCACAGATACTGTTCATGGTTATGGAGAAACTAATTAATGACTAACTAGTAAAATAAACAAATAGTCATCATGATGATCATAATCAGAAAAATTGAAGAGATCAAGGCTTTTCTAACACCAGAGGAATAAAGGTCATTGATTATAGTGTTTAATGGCATAAGTCAGGTAGTTTTAATCATTTTTGTTTTTGTTTTTTAGACGGGGAGGGGCAGTGGGGGGGTAGGTAGGTTTGGGGGGAGGGTGTTGGAGTTTCCATACCGACAAACTGCTTCTTCCGACCAGGGGTGTGTGTAGTGTGGGTCCTCTGATGAGAAGCTCGGGGTGCTGCTGCCGGGGGGGTGTTGCGCGTCGGTGCCCTGCTGCCTGGGCTCCTGCATGGGGCGGGGCCCCGGGGTCCGTCTCTCACCCAGGAGATGCAACACCTGCCGCTCGTTTCGTTTTTAGTTTTCGTTTTGAGACGGTTGATTTCATAGAGGTAGTTCCTTTCAGCGCTCTTCTCCTAGGGTTGCAGTTTATTCATATTATTTTTATATTTTTTTTGTTTTGCGCTCGCGTTAGAACATCGCTTTAAAATAAAATCAGAACGTCATTGCTAACTGAGCTTCACGGTCGATGGGTCTAAATTGATTCACTTTTTTTTCTTTTCGTTTTCTCTCTCCAAAAATTAGCCTCTTGCTTCATGACCAACATTTGCACGTTACTCTGTATAAAAAGATATGTGTAGGGGGGTGGGGGGAATAAATTAATATTTAAAAAAAGCATCTAGTAACACTAATAGAAAAGGTTTTGTTTTAGTTTAGTTTTTTTTTTCAAAGGGGGTTGACACAGCAACGTGTCAGTAAGAACGTGGACGTCGCACCAGGAGAAGTGTGTCGATCTGCTGGGTGTGTTTCCGTGCCCTGGAACGGGCCACGCTGATTCACTCAGCCATTTTCTCCGCCAGACGGCACGACGCTTTGTGTGGCCGGTGCCCCCACTTCCTCAGGGGCGCAAATGGCCATGCTTTTGCTTTCCATACCAGGGCGTTTGTAATTAAAGACTAGCCGTGCAGTTGGGAATGGAGGAATTCACGTTGCGACGTCCACTTTTGCTACAAACAAACAAACAAAAACACGCTGTCGGTTCACTTCCACGTCAGCTGTTTTTGCCGAGCGACTGATCCGTTCTGCCGGCTGATGCTCTCGCACTGTTTGTTCTTTGTTGATTTACTGTTGTCACAGCCATCATTGTATTATAATTAAGAAACATCTTCATGCACTATGTATAAATCAGGTTATCCCTACTATATTTTAAAAAATATAAATATATATATATATAAATAAACAATATCCAGCCATGGTTAAAGTATTGAACTCTTATGGGTAGTCTAGTTTTTTTTTTTTTTGTGTATAAAAATAAAAGGAAAAATTAGCAAAATCTCACAACACAAGCAAACAAAAAAAGGGACCATTTTGTGTCTAGGTTTATTCTGTTTTTATTATTTTTGACTAAAACGTCATGGATGTCTGAAATACACACAAACACAAACCTTTAATGTCTTTCATCTCACGATGGCATACTAAAAAGAAAACATGAAAAAAGATAACTTGCAAAACTGGGAGGGGGAGAAGGGAAAATTTCAAACAAGAACTTTTTAAAGATGTGTAAAACGAGAGGCGGTTGGCGCTGCTCTTGCTGCTGCAAGGTGGGCTGAGTGGCTGAGTAGGCCTGTCCTGAGCGCAGGGGTGATAGACACTACATAGAGCAGGAGGGAAGCAACAGGACATCTACATGTTACCACAGCAGTTGGGCAACTGTTTTGTATGTATATAAATAACAGTCTATCTAAGGAAATTAATATTCGTAGTAAACTAGTCTATGGCGTAAAAACCTACCCTGTTCGACTATGTAGCATCTTAATAAATTAAAGGAATAAAACCCCGAACTTACTTTTTCCCTTGTCAAAAGTTATTTATGAGTTTTTGCTTTAAATGGTGGTTTATATTTTAGATCTGTTTGGTCATTTCTAATACAAATGTTATAGAGCACTTACTCGAATAGTGCTGCTCTGTTTCTACTATTTCAGCCTTTCCTCTCGTGTGTCCTGACCTGTGGACGACTGATGTCAAAGGGTTGAGAGGTCAAAGGTCAGAGGTAGTGAGACGAGACGGTCCACCCACGACAGGGCTGTGCCAGGGTTTCCCTTTTCCAGTCCATATCTGAGTGAATCTGCACTGCACCCCATCTTGGGGAAATAATGCATATAATATGAAGTGTCCCGTTTTTACAGCAGTGGCCCTTAGCTGTGAAATGGCAGTACATGTATCATTTGAAAGGAATGAGGCAGCCAGCGTGGGAGGGCAAGGATGGCTTTGTGTTTTCACAGAAGCACATGTGGGCAGAGGGGCCTCATCAGTCAGTGCTGCTCTAGTTTGGATTTTTTTTTTTTTTTAAAGCAATTTTCTTTCTTGGAATTTTCCTTTTTTTTAATTTTGTCTCAGTTTGGGAGCTCTGGTTGTGTGTGCAGTAAAGTTTATAGTGGTCTGGTTGTGTTTTTGGAGTTGGAGCACACACAAATAAGTAGGCCTGATTATAAACAATTACAGATAACTAGCACACTGTTGATGCAATATGCATAATATACTTATTTATTTATTTTAGCATAACCTTGAGCAGGAAAGCCAGTGAGCAAGTTTTTATGTTTTTTGGTCTGCCCGTCCTCGTCCCCCTTTACTTCACATGTGTAATTGCAATGTTTGGTCTTGGCAAGGCAATACAGTTAAGTTTGTTATGTTCGTCCAAAGCCACAGAGAGAAAACAGTCTTTTTCCTACCGATCTGACTGTGGAGGGGGTGTAAATCGCAGCTTTATGACCTGCGATCTTGTGTTTTGTAGTTCTGTAGCACACTTGGCTGACTGGCACTGGTGACACACTGGTGGATTTTACCCTTAGGAATGGTGCTTTCTGTAAAGCAGCCCTCTGTTGCATCAGAAATTAATCTGATTGTGGGGGTTAATCAATTTTTTGGCACAGTGAGCTGCAAACTCATGACCCAATCAGGGACACACACTCTTATACACTGTTGCTTAAGGTTTGGAAGAGGCCAGTACTGTGATGGGTCCAGTTCCACCCCACACCACAGTCTGGGCAGACGAGGACAATCGCAGTCACATCCTCTTTTGTTTCCTGTCGACAGGAAGCCCCTGAATAACTTCAAAAAGCGGAGGGGTGGGGCATTAAAAGCACAGAAATGAAAGTGGACTCTCGCACTGTAGCAGGGATGCGGACCGGAACTGGAAGCTGTGTGGGCTCAAGTTTGCATTGTTTTGGTGTTTTGTTTATCTCGCTGGTTGACCACACAGAATCGAGTGAGGCACACAGTTGATAGAGAAGGTGTTGTGACTACAGGGTAAAAAGAAAAGAAAATCCAAGACAAAAAATAAGACCTTTTACTTGTGGCACAAGCCAGGCCATTCCTGCCACATTTTCCGAGTCTTGCATGACCTCCCGAGCAGTTCAGCCACGGGCCCTTAACGTGGAGGGGGCGGGGGGGTTGTCAATCAGCGGTTCTCTCCTTGTGTTTCTAGGTGAAATGGGATTTTTGATTTTTAGAAAGAAGATGGGAAAACTTGCTTTTACAAGTGGTAATAAAGGAAAATGCAACAGTGTAAGTAAAAAGCTTACAGCGGCGGACACCGTCGTTCCTATTTATTTCATAGTATTTTTTTTTTATGTTTGGAACTGATTTCATGAAGCTAATGGACTGTTTCTTGCATTTCTTGCATTTTCCGAGCCAGAAAAAGAGCGTTGTACCGCCGCTATTTTTACAAGGCAGCTGTGGCCTCGTATACAAAATAATAATAGTAGTAATAATGGGCTAAATTAGAGTGACAGTATTTTGAAAAAATGAATGCAACACTGATGTCACTTTTATTTTTTCTCTTAACTTTTGAGTTCGGTCTCTTGGCCAGAACGAAATTCATAAAGCAGATGTGGTTCCAAATGGGCTGTGGTTATGGATGTAATTCTGGTACCTGTTATTCCCTTTGACAGAGCGCCTGTGTGGCCAGAACTGACTCCGTCTCCAGCACGATTTGTGTGTGTTTGGGGGGTGGGATCTCTTGTGTTAAGAAGAGCCCACCACATGCCTTTACCCCGCTGAGTGTGGGCAGCGGTCACTCAGGCTGGCTGTAAGCAGCACTGCACGGGCACGATGCCCTGTACCTGACGTTAGCGGCACACCAGCGGAGGACCTCGAGGATTGGAAGCTCAGTGTAAATTTAACTTCCTTCTGTTTCTTATCCTCCTCCTCCTCTCTTCTCTGTCTGTCTTAGATTCAGATTTCAGATTTCCCTGCCAATCTGAGTTGTCTACTGTTAGGAAGCATGTGTGTGTGAGTGAGAGAGTGAGATGCACACAATTGTGACAGACAGAAACTGGTGAAGGGCTTGTGTTTCTCAGTGTGCTGCAGTTTTCCTTTTTGTTTCACTTCCTCCTTTCTCCCTGATTGGGCACTTCCCATCTCAGAAGTTAAAACCCAAATGCAATTAGTGCTCCGCTCTTCTTGTGAAAGGTTCCCCTCACTGAGAGAGGCCCGTCTGGAGCAGCCCTGACCCCCCTACCCGCCACAGCGTCTCTCCCCTTACAGGCAGCTAACCAAACACGTTCCAAATCTCTCCTGTTTTTCTTTTCTGTTTGGTTTTAATGACTGTGTAACAGGCTCCCAGCATGATTGCAAACAGGTTGTTCTGTGGGCCAGCTTTACTGCGTGCTTCCGAACCGCAGAGTGACTGAGAGGAACCCCCTCCTCATCCCCAGGTCTTGCTGGGCAGGGTGCAGATGAGGCTGCATTCTTCTGGATCCTTCATCACACCGAGGCTGAGGGCTCAGGTTTAAGAGCCTTCATCCTCCGTGTGATGAAGGATCGGGAATTTGTAGTGCCTCTGATTAAAACTGTTTTGTTACCTTTCTTTTGTTACGTTTTTCCTTGTTCTTGTCCCCTTTCTTTTCCTTTTTGTCTTCCCATCCTGAGCTGGGGCACATTTGACGTTTCCCAGTTTAATGTTTGTTCATGGTGTCTCCAGCCACATGGTAAAAACATGGTAATATATGGTAAAGTGCAGTATGGGGTAGTGTGGTAAAACAATGTTAAAAACATACTAAAACATGATGTGGTAAAGTGGTAAAATCATGGAAAAAGTGTTAAAAGGCCATATGAGCCAAAGAGGTCCCCCACCCCACCTGAACACTTCCTGTCCCCTATGACACACCATTGCAATGTACAACACTTTAATAAATGACTGACCGCAGACGTCTTGATGCCCAGCCAAGGAGAGTGGAACTCCTCAACGAACACTGGGAGCTCCAGCTGTTCTTGGCGCCACATACTAACCTGTGCATTTATGGAGTGGCAGGTAGGCAGTGCAGCCCTTAATTGGCAACACGGCTGGCAGTATAAAGAGGACAACGCCCTCATTGGTTGGTCTGTCAACCAATCAGACAGCACTAGATACAGCATGTGCTCATGTCCCCAATGAGCCCCGATTCAGTTGCTGTTCATGTCAGTTTAGGTCTACGTTTGATGTTTATTATAGCTAAATTTTCTCTGTTTTTAAATACATATATAATTTTAGGCGTATTCAAAGCCACTGTGTCTTTTTGAAGCAGATAAGACATCTTATCTTTAAGCTGTTTCTTGTAATGTGTTTGTGGTGTTTGTACAGCACCTGTGTTTGTGAATAGACCCCCCTCAGCCAGTAATATAATTCCAATAGAAAAGGACAAACAAAGGCACCCCGAGACAAAGCCAGGCCCGACGCTGATTTATAGTGTGAATCATATTTTTAATGAATTTCATATTAAAAAATATAATATTAAATGAAAGAACTAGAGGACCCACAAAGCAGCAGGAACATGGAGTATGAAATGACAAGTCCTCCACCTGTGTAAT
The DNA here is from genome assembly GCF_036373705.1 of Amia ocellicauda. NCBI lineage: Eukaryota > Metazoa > Chordata > Actinopteri > Amiiformes > Amiidae > Amia > Amia ocellicauda. Next base: position 39,461,476 of record NC_089853.1, read on the forward strand.
AAATGCATACAAACACTATGGGTTGAGGCTAATAATCAAAGCCAATACTGGACCCTTCTTTATATCAAGTGGTTTGTTTAGTTGGGAAAATAAATAGTGTTATGGTATCTTGGTACCTTGTCTGAGCGGAGCACAGCCCAGTGCTGTATTATAGTGTGAGTTCAAGTTGAGCTGAAAAATGTTTCATACTATTTTATATTGAGCATAATACTTTGTCCAGTTCAGTTCACAGCCACTCTCAGGGCTTCGGAGGACAAGGGTCAGAGCTAGTGGGTAGATGGCAATCTCCACTTCTCACCAGCAGGGCACTGTACTGGCAGTGGGAACTGGAGCTCAATCTGAATGTTGGTCTCCAGCAGCTGGGCCCCGGGGCGGTGATGTCACAATGCCCACTGTGAGCTCTGACAAGGCTGCCAGGTTACAGATGCAAATGGGATTCCACTCTGACCTCCTCAAACAATAATCATCATAATATTCCCCAGTGTGTCTCTGTTCAGCTAGTTTGTCTGGTAATATAATGCATAAAATAAACTATAAAAAAATACATTTAAAAAACATCTAGCATCACCTTCTCTGAGTAATATTTAGGAATTAATTAAAATATCTATAATGTAGTTATTAATTACAACGTATATAAATATAAATATATACATTTGATTTCCCCTTATGGATGCAGATGGAAAGTTATCCCGCCCCCACCCCACCCTGCCCCCTCCTCTTGTCAGTTTAGTGTAATATCTAAATTACTGTTTCCTCCGCAGGGGCTGGAGTCATGCATGCCGACGAGAGGATTGCATGATTGTAGCAGTGCTGAGCCAGCTGTGGGGGGGGAGGCTGAGTGTGCTGGACACAGCTGGACCTAGTTCAGGAGAAGCGAGGAGACGGGGGGCCAAAGCTGGTGCTCAGTCAGTCAGTCAGTCACTCGGGCAATCAGTCAATTGGGAAGTCAGTCAGTCAGTCAGGCAGTCAGGGTGGGTGCAGGGGGAGTGGTGAGCTCTGAAGTGCAGTGTAGCCTCTGCTTGTTCTCCCTATTCACGGAAGCCACCTGGGGTCATACGGGGGGCAGGCATTGTCTCTCAGTGGGCAGTGAAGAGGTGCCAGCTGACCCCACCCAGCACAGAGAGCCAAAGCAGGGGGGATTGGGCACTGGCACTGGAAGTGGCAGTGGAGGGGGGCAGGTGGTGGTGGTGGGGGGAGCTGTGCTGGCTATACCGAGGAGGGGGTGGGGGCTCATGGGGGGCAACACACTGGACCAAGGGGGGTTGGTAGGAGGTGGGTCTCTTGTCCAGCCGGTCGGGGCTGGAGCCGTCGGTGGGCCTCTCCCCTGTGAACAGCAGGGGGCGCTGTCGGTGGTCCAGCTCCATCTTGAAGAGCTCGTACTCCCGATGCGGCAGCCTGATGCCCAGTGCAGCGCAGCCCCCGGTGAACGTGACATCCTGCTCCTCGCCAAGCACCCATCCGCCCGCCCGGCCACAGCTGCCCGGCCGCGAGTCGTTGAGCGCCCGCAGTGTTGCCTGGTCCAGCGCAGTCACGCTCGCCCACGTCACCTTGAACACCAGCTCCGTGCCACCCTGCACCGTGGTGGAGGGGCCCCCCCATGCATAGTGGCCGACCGCCCGCAAGGCAAAGGTGGGCTGACGGCAGGCAGGGTCAGCATAGTGATGGTAGCGGCCCTCCCAGGAGCGGTGTTCCTCATGGAAGCTGAAGTCACGTGTTAGGAAGAGCACAGCCGGACGCGCCTCGCACTGCCCACTCACCCAGCGCCCGCCCAGCGCCAGGGCCAGCGCTCGTGGCCTTGGCAACACGGGGGGTTGGTGCTCTGAGGAGCGGTACACCAGCCCACACACCGCACATGGGTGGATGTGGTGCTGGGGGAGGAAGAAAGAGAGAGAGAGTTATTAACTTACTGTCTTCTAATAAATGTGTGCTGTTACATGTATATCAGCATTTTTCAGTGTAGCCTGAAATTCAAGCCTTTGTTTACATATTAAATGTTCACCCCTGTAATGCCACCCCTGTTTCCCTCTTCCTGCCCTGTACAGTGTCTCACCATGGCGCTCTGCAGGGGGCTCTGGTAGCCGGTGGGGCGGTGCTGTATGCGCTGGGCCCAGTCGGTGTGCACATCTCCCAGGAACAATTCCTGCACCAGCCGGCCGTGCGGGCGGTGCTGTGTCTCCACCCGTAGCAGCCCCAGCTCCTGCATGGAGAAGCCCAGCCCAGCCAGGCAGTCCCGGCCTGCTCTGGCATTGAACAGCTCATACACTCGCCCCGCGGCCCACTGCCGGGACAGCAGCCCAGTGCAGGAGAGTTGCAGCCGTGTGGACAGCTCCCTCAGCGCTCGCGGGCTGTGCAGAACCACGCCCACTTTGAGCAAGTGGTGCTCTGCCTCCGTGCCCCCTCGTGTGATCCAGGAGGCCTGCCGCAGGCGCAGCTTGCCCCGGACCACCAGGGTGTAGATTGGTTCGCTGCAGCTGCCGTCCCGGTAGTAGAACTGTAGGGCTTTGAACAGACGGCCCGGGTAGAAGGTGTAGAAGCGGGTGAGGAACTCCGGCCCCGGGCGCACCTCACAGCTGGAAGTGGGAGGAGGAGAGAGAGGGAGGAGGTGAGGGAGAGAGCCAGCCAAGGCTGTGGCAGTGTGGTGTGGTGTGGTGTGAATATGGTGTGGTACAGTGTGCTGTTGATAGATCATTAAGAACCTTACCTGGTGGAGATCCAGTTTCCCTCCAGCCGTGGGGGGATGAGGGCTGTGATTCGGGCCCCGTCCTGTAGGTGGCGCAGCTGAGACAGGCACTGCGGCTCCCACAGGAGCTTGGCCGTGGAGTTGGCGGGGGGGTAGGGGGCCATCGGGACTTCCCACAGCTTACTGCTGGAGACCAGCACCACTGCAAAACACAGAGAGACACGCTGCTGACACTAGAGACTGGGCACCAGACACCGACACACATCGATTCAGGCAGCAGCCCTGCACTACACACAGACAGACATTGACACTGACCCACATTCATATATGCATACTCACACACTGACAGACACACACTCACATTTAACCCTTGATGTGCACACACACATACATTGCTCCTTGATAGGTGGTCTGGTGAAATATGTCCACACTGAAGAGTATGCCTCAGTGCTAGGGGCTGCGCTGATGAATACTGTGGCCTTAACACTCACTTTATATATGAGTTTGCCAAAAAAAAAATCTCCCTGTGATTTTTTTTTTAAATGATAATAATCAATTTATATAATATCTCTTGAGTCCCTAGTAAATGGAAACCAGGCTTGTGGCTTCAGATTTCAGTCACTCTCTCTGTAATGGGATTTGATTGGGCTATTTCAGCAGGATATACATTAGATTTAATAGCTGGCCTTGTCTGCTGACAGGAACAAGCCTGGCTGGGCACTGCTAGTGATGGGCAATTGCTGTTTCACATTTTGTGGGGAGCTGGGAGAGATTAGCATTCCCACCAGGGATGCAGAGAGCAGCAGTTCTGGTTCTGGACTAGGGAGCAGAAGGTTCTGCAGCAGGGCTCGGTTGTGCTGCAGTGGGGGCTGAAGAGCTACTGACACTCTGTGACAGCCTGCACGCTGGCCACCGCTGCCTAGCTGAGTGCAGAGCTGTGGCAGAAAGACTAAGCACCACCCAGGATAGCCCTGTGGCCTTTCTCTAATGCAGGGCTACAAGTAGGGGAGGTGGGTGACTTTGCATACATTTTCTGCAGGCTAGCACAGTGCCTCTGGCTACAGACACAGTAACACTGCGTGGTGAGTGCTGTGTGTATTGTGTGTGTGTTGTGTGTGTGTGCTCTGAGTTCTATATTTGTGTTCTGTGGAGGAGGAGCTGGAGTAGATTAATATGAGAGAGGGAGAGGAAGAGAGGGAGAGAGGGAAAGGGAGAGAGGGAGAGGGCGATAGACTCAGACCCAGCGCTGGCTTGCTTTTGATTAAACCCAAATGCTGTGGATGAAGAGGCTCCCATCCAGAGGGCTGCAGAGGCTGTTGTGTAACGAGCCGAGTGTCTCGAGTTTCAGCTTTCTCCGCCAAATGTCAAACACTGAGGGGAATCTTGACAAGAGCCCCCCCTTCCTCCTCCCCTCCCTCTATCTTGGCTGAGTGTGGAGTGGGAGAGATCAGCCAGCCTCAGGAGTGACTGTGGGCCGTGTGGGAGCAGTGTAGCCCCAACAGTCACACTTGCTGGTACCCTGGCACCCCTTGATCCGAACCAATTGTCATTCCCCACAGTCGTTCAATGTTATAAACCTGCTAATTTGTCAGGGATGGTTTTTTTCGTGGCTTGTCGTGCACCAGTTCATCAGAGCAGGAGCTCAGACAGAGTGCAGGTGAGTGGAGCGGTCATAGACCAATGCGTTTGTCTGTGGCTAAATAGAGATCTGAGAAATAAAAACACGTCTCTGGTAAAGATTTTGTTTCAAATGAAGGGTACCAGTGAATTTGTCTGTGATTATGAATATGGATAGATCGATAGAAGACAGACAGATTCTGTTTCCAGTGCTCTTTCAGGTTCATGGTGACCTTTCACAGGGCAATTCTATGCCCACTCTGCCACAGGGCTGACCAGGGCACCTGGCCTTAGGGGATTCTGGGTCGCACTCCTCTGCAGGTCTTGATGACTTAATTGGAGTTGTTATCAGGATAAGAAGGAGCCCTGGCCTCCATCGAGGACGAGCTGCCCACGAAATGCTCTCCGGACCCTGTTAGTGATGCCAGTGTGGATGAGTGTCTACAAAAGAGAGAGAGTTTCCTACAGGCCAGAGTCCACAGGGATGCTTTGCACTAGGAGCTACAGCTGGGTAGAGCTTTGTGGCTTCGCTTCAGTCTTGCTAACAGACACATAGGCTGGGGTTTGGCTTGTCACATGTTATTTATTTAGTTAAAAGTCAATTTTTCTTTTCAATTTTTCTTTTTTTTAAATTTCCAAAACCATATGAAACATGTTTGCAATTTTCCTCTCTAAATATTTTGCTATCCGTCATTATATCTGTAGTACTGCTGGCGGGCCGCGTGGTTTTTATTTTATTTCGCTGATCCTTCTCTGCTTCACAGCGCCAATCAACTTTAATTAACTTCATCTTTCATTTTGATTTATTATTTATCCCCTCCCCAGCCTCCTCTGTTGCCCACTCTGGTAGTCTGCTGTACGTTAACATCTGCGGGAATTACAAGCGTCAATTTCCAAACAGCTACTGACACCGAAATGAGTCAACGGGGCTGGTAATGCGTAGTAATGGGAGGGAAAATAACCCACTGAAATAACACTGGGCGATTGAAAGTGAGGTGCGATTTCTCCTGGGCTTCTTTCTTCAGCTTTTTGCACAGGGGAGGTTTCCCCTCCTTTTCTTCGCCCCCTACCAACACGAATCACTGACTTTATGTGGAAAAGATTACACGTGCGATTACACATATGGTTGCATTTACGCGAATTAGAAAAAATGAAAATACAGAGTTTTTCGACAGGTTCCCCATGCAGAGAGCAAAGGGATGCATGAGTCCTTATGCGTGGAATCTGCAGAGTGGGCTCTCTGAGGCTATAGCAGGCTACTTGTAAAGCTGGAGTAAACCTCTGACCCCAGGGGTGACGGGAGACTGAGCCCTGGATCTGGAGCCCCCGCCCCATGACTTCAGTTGGTTGGCGACAGGGCTGCTGAGAGCATGCTGCAGGTGCAGACGATGCACTTGTGTTCTGAAGCAAGAATGCAGGTCATGTATGGTGAGAGAGAGAGAGAGAGAGCAGACCCGTGTCCCCCCAACTCAGTCTTGCAGGACGCTGATCCCGGGTTCTGAAGCAGCTGTGGATTTATAGAGTCCTGCAGCAAATGTTCTGCACTGGACTGGGTAGCACCAGAGGGCGCTGTGGGACACAGGTCCACAACTGGGTTTAGTCCATTTCTTCTTTCTTCCTTTTTCATAAAGGCTGGGCACTAGAGGGAGCCACAACAGAGCTAGAGCTGCCAGGCCTTTCCTTTCTTGACAGGAGCAGCGCCTGCGGTGAAGAGGCACATCTGTCTGTGAGAGACTGCAACTGGACAGCTGGATGTGTCTGTGGCAGGACTCCCTGTGTGATCCATTACCCTGTGGAGGAAGTGGATTCACTGGGATCGCTGGGAAGCAGTCTGGTGGTCTTGTATTGCTGAGAGGTTCGTGATCAAGGCTGTGGGCTCTCAGTGCTGTAACCCCAAGAGGAACACAGATCATGCGCTCCTTTTACCGATCTGCACTGCTTGAGCACGGTGAGGAAGAAAGAAGACGACAACAATGAAAATTAAGAGTCCTCATCGTCAACAAACGCCAGGGTGTCCGCCTCTGCTATGGACCTCCAGGCAGAGACACTCTGGGAGGGAGGGAGCTATGGGGGGGTAAGAGCATGCAGCTGGAGAGCACTGTCCTGCCTGACACAGCCAAGAGGGAGATCGCAGGCCAAGAGAGGGGAGAGGACAGACTGTCTATGCCAGGCATGTAAGATCAGCAGTGAGAGAATCCCAGCCCAGCCCAGGGAGCAGCTCGAAACAGCCCTGTGAGACTCATTGCACTGCGTCGGGGGCAACCCTCGATTATAGCACTCAGAGTGTGTGTGTGGGTGGGTGTGTAACAGGTGTGCCACTCTGCTGCTAGCACTGTGCAGATCAGACAGGTGTTCAGAGGTGTGCCGGGGTGGGGGGGTTCTCACTGCAGATACTACACGTGCCTGGACCCCCTCAGAGAATATAAAATCGGTTAGTGGTCCAACATTGCAAGAGGGGTTCTAGAGAGAGAGAGGGAGGGAGGGAGGGAAGAAGAGAGAGAGGGTGAGGGAGAGGAGTCATGTAGAGATTAGCCAGGAGTAAGGGTTGTTTTGGTTGTAGATTTTCGGGCCGTTGATACGTAATCCAGCACGTTGTTGTCTTTTCATAAGAGTTAATCCAGCCACGCTGTTTGTGCAGATGGGGCATCAGGCGTCCCCCCGCTCTGCCTGGCTCGGCCCTGGCCCTCTCCCACGCCACCCCAAAAACAATGAGAAACCCACCCATGCAGCCCTGACCAGCCCTGCACATTCCTCCCAGTCCAATTATGTGGCTGCCATGTTTGTTTTTCTGGGGTTGTTGGATATTTAAATTTTTTTCCAATTACACGTCATCTGATGGAATGGAATAGAATGTACCCAGAATGCAACATTTGTGGAACCTTCAAGAAACAGCGAGCACCCCGCTGGCGTGCGTCTGCACAGAGGGGCCGTGGCCACTGTTGGCTCCAGTGCAGGAATCCTGCTGTTCTGACACAGTAAAAAACTACTGTCAATCTGCATGAATTCACACGTCAGTGAGGCGTCTTCAGAAATGAAGGGGCGAGTCTAAGAGATGACTTTTAGGTTGTTTCTGGTTGATTTTGTGCTGGATGTGACAAGAACAAAGCCAGGGGGTAGGCACAGATGCTCAGACTGGAGTTCGGACCGGCCATTCTACAGCACAGCACACCCCTGCCCAGCCCAACAAAACCCAGCCCAGCCCAACACAGCCCATCACAGCCCATCATAGTCCAGCCCAGCAAAGAGAGGGGAATCATGAGCAGTGAGACCCACAGAGAGGGGCACTCAGCCATCTCCCACTCTCTCTCTGGGCTCCAGAAGATGTTGCAATCCTCTTCACACAAACACAAACAAACAAATATTACAATCATAGCAATGGCAGTCAGGGGAGTTCCCACAGTGAGGTTTGATTAACTGCTTGTTCTATATCACTGGGGCAAGAGGGGGGCGGGCCTCACAGTCCAGGCAGGGATCTAGTACATAAAAACCACAGCAAATGAGCTGGAAACACAGTCTACAGCACGCCAAGCATGATCAACTATTTGGAAGGAGGGGGTGGGGGGGGCAGGCAGTGGGGTTTGGGATGGGAGCGGGAAAAAAGTTTCATTACATCACAAGAAACCACCAAGGTCACGCTGTGTGATCACAGACACACACTCACACACACAAACACACACACACACACACACTCACTCACTCAAAGAGACTCACTCACATGCATACAGATACACAATGGCAGGGGCAAGATCTGCAGGGCTCCTTGTGAAAACGTACTGTGGTAGACGTTCATGTTAGTTTAGCCTTTTACCAATTTTTTCCAATATGATATACACCATGTATTCACTGTTTGTTTAGTTTTTTGTACCAGGATTTTGTGACACACTTTATCCCACCCCTCTGTGCATAACCACACTCTACTGTGAGCTTGCTGAGTTCTGCCACCCCTCTTGTACACCACGCCAAAACACTCTGCCTCAGCCCCGTCTCCACACTGTGCCGTGCCTCTCACTCTCCTTCCTGGCTTCTGCACTGCCTCTCGCCAGCCACGGGGAGCCTCGCGTCCCATTACATCGCAGGGTCTGAGCTACCCATGTCGCTGGCTTGGTCTTAATGCAGAACCTGCAATCGTAAAACCTCAGAACAGCAGTACGGCCAGGCTTTGGGCTGCATGGCTGGGATAAAGCCATGGAGGTGATCCATCACCATCACTGTGGCAGGTTCTAAGCCGTTTCCACAGCCAAGGACTTTAAAAAATGTAATACAACAATGACAGAATTAGACTTTTATTTTATTTTATTTATTTTTTACTTTGTCCAACCTGGCAGCACTTTGCAGGTTTATTTAGTGAGAGAATCTGCGCCAGCCTGCAACAAGACACAGCTGCTGTTTGTGGAATGATTTAAGTTGGCTTTGAAAAGGCAAACGGCTTAACTTTTTTTTTAACAAACTAAATTACCTTTTGCTTTAAGCATTAAGTTTATATGTATATATATATATATATATATATAATGTGAATAAATCAGAAGGATAATAATGCACAAACTAACGAATAAACTGATAAACCGCACAGGTTTCTCCATATATGTGACATAAATGTAGAGTGTGGAGTAGCAGGGCAGCAGTACAGACAGACTCCTGTTCTCTTATCCACAGACACACTCACACTAACACTCACACAGACACACAATCCCACTAACACTCACATACGCATGGCAGTCCGGGGCGCAGCGCTAAGAGTGGGAGCACAACACAGAAACACAGGCAACACACTGACACAATGCATGACCCATATCCCATAACGACGGCTCCGGCTGCAGCTCCGAAACAAACGAGGGAAAGCAAGTATCTGTGGAACTGGGTGAGTGGAGAGAGACGGAGAGAGTGAGGACATGGTGTAATATCTGAGATTGTTTATTTTGCCAAACTTTCAGGAACAATAAGCACAAGCAGCAAACCACAGCCCAATCCCTGTGCTAGTTCTGCAACCACAAAAAAAGGGGAAAAAATGTACCACAATTTCCAAAAGGGAAAAAAAAGTTGAGGAGAGGAGGGCAGAGGAATGGAAAACAGAGTGAGGGGAAAACAAGTGAACCGCCGGCTCGGTAACACTTTGATAAGGCTGAGCTGAGCTTTATCAGCTACATGTAGGCAGAAATAACTGCTACTGTTGCAGATGCAGGTGAGGGAGTTTCTCTCCACACTGGGTCAGTGCATAGCGCCTGGAGAGACCAGCCACCGTGGACACAGGGCAGGGATGGACAGACAGACAGACAGACAGACAGACAGAATGCCAGCCAGTGCACTCACCTTCCCACAGGTACACCATCCACAGCCCCCCTGCCAGGTGTGTTGCCCCAGCCCGTGCCATGCTTAAATGTAGATCCTCTCCCAATGGCACAGTCCCCAATCCCAGCTTATTCTGGACAGGGCAAGGGCTTCAGCTGGTGCCCCTCCTTAGGAGCAATCCCATTCCCCAGGAAATAAAAATAATTGGAAAATCCTTTTTCTTTTCCACCCCCAAACTTTCCCCAAACAAAAACTTTCTCAAAATGTAGATTCCTGTTGATTGTGTGTTTCAGTTCTTCGTCCCTCCTTGCCTGTGGTGTCAAAGTCTTATTGGTGTTATTGTTTTCAATCCGCTGTCAGTCTGTCAGTGCAGACCCCTCAGTGCAACGCAGACCGCAGGACTGTTCTGGGTCCAGGGGATACAGACGGGGAAGCAGACGGAGAACAGAGCTTGGGAGGCTGCCGTTTGTCTGCGGTAGAGAAAATGTGTGTCTCCCCCTCCTCCTCTCCCTCACCCCTCTCTCTCTCCCCCCTCTCTCTCTCTCTCTCTCTCTCTCTCTCTCTGCACTCCCTGAGCTGTGGTTAAGTGAGCCCTGTCTGTGTGCCTGTCTCTGTCGCTGTGCTGTCTGATTCAGCCTGGCCTCTGGCTTAAAGAGTGAGGGGGAAAAAGGAGAGGAGAGGAGGGAGGGAGAGAGGGAGGGAGAGAGAGAGGGAGGGAGGAAGGAGGGACTCCAAACCTCTGAGCCTTAACCCTCTGGAGAGTATTCAGAGCAAGGTGCAGGAGTGAGGGAGGGAGAGAAAGAGAGGGAGAGAGAGGAATACACTTTTAGGATCTTTACTTCAGATTCCCAAGATAAACTTTTTCTTGAAAGGAAAAAATAGCTGTGTGCTTTTTGCTTTTCAAAGCAGGCACTGAACACACCTCAGACTGATGACATGAAAAAACAGATTCAAAGTTAACAGTGTCTGCAACAATGCCCTTTAGGGAAAAACAGAGAACTCCATCAGGGGACATACAGGGTGAATGTGCAGAGAAGCAGGTACCCCTCTGTGTCCTGTCTCGGTGAGTGAATCAGCACTGGCTGAACCTCGGCTCGCAGCTGGTGGATGTTCAGTACTGCGTGAGAAGGAGGCTATCAGGATCAGTCGGATACAGAACAAGTCGAAGTCCAGGTTTTGTTTCTCATGTTTTGCAGAGGAAAAGTTCTGAGGTGGTTCTTTCATCACAGGGCTGAGGACACCCCACACCATCACCATCACAATCACCACCATGACCCCCCCAGGGGACATTAAGAGCTCTTACCCCAAGTGGAATTTCAATCTCCGGGGTGTCAAGCTCGCCTGGTGATCCCGAGTCTCGCTGAGCCGCTCCTCGGCCCCCCATCTGATCCTTACGCGTGGAAGCCTTGTCATGTACTTTATTTATGATCCTATTTATTCATTTATTTATTTATGTATTTCCTACAGTTTGAGTTATGTGAACGCTGGCTTCAAGGCAGCTGCTCATGGTGTGTGTATTTCTGAACAGGCTGGAGAGCAAAGATAGCAAAAGAGCGCAAAGAGAGGAAAAGCAAGCGCATTTGGAAAAGGGCAGAGAAGGGGGACCTGGTGCTTGTGGCTCCTTGTTTTAATAAGCAGTGGGAGAGTGTGGGTGGTGTGGGGGGGCATGCTGGGCCGCACTGAGGGTCTCTCTGCATGGCCTGTCTGCAGATGTGTGAGAGGTTATAACTGCCAGCCGCAGATCCCAGTGAGTGCAGTGTCTGCGTGGCTAGTGTGTGAGTCTGTTAGCTGCTCTCTGGCTGGGGTGCATGGGTGCCGGACAGGGGTCCCTCCTCTTTGTTGCTGTTCAACTGCGCTGTTCAAGGGTGTCAACAAATCACTAGACTGGCAGTCACTGTGTGGCCTCTGTGTTTTTGGGCACTGTCACACCCAGTCGGCCCCCTGGGTAGGATTTACTTTACAGCATGTGATCAATGAACCTGGACAGAAAGAGCAGTCAACCGCCCTCCCCCCCCTCCAAGAGTGGCATAAGCACAAGTGTCGGGCTGTTTATTGCTCAAACACAAACGCGTCTCGGCTCGAACAGCCGCCTCTGGGATGTGGCTGGTTTTTGCGCGCAGGATGTATCTTGGATGCTGTTTTGTTTTCCTGTTTTGTTTCTTTTCATTGAAGTGCAGCTTTCACAGAGAGAGCGGATAGAGGAAACTGACATGGATCACAAAGACAGCACGCTAACTCTCGCACAATGACACACAAACACACCTGCACACACCCACACACACACATGCACACACACTGGCACACACACACACACACACACACACACACACACACACATGCACACACAGTCTTGCACAAAAAGGGAGAGCAGAAGAGCACGGGCAGGTGATAGTTGAAGGACCAAACTAATGCTAGGGGCGCCCCCTACTGGGTGTCTGTGCTGTATTCCACAGCCCTGTGTCAGACCCCAGCCCTTCTCCTGCTCCCTCTGTGGCACCTGCCTCCAGTCCCATAGCAACGGCACCGCCCTGGATGGACTTCAGCACCACAAAACACCCCATGCTGCCCCACCGAAGCCCCCTCATCCCCTGCCCCCCAGCACCCTTAAGAGACTCTCACAATGAGATATGCAGCGCACCCAAGCAAGACGACACAAAACAAACACCCACTGCGGCGTGATAAGCCCAGGCCTCTAATCAGCGCACATTGAAGAACACGCTCCCTCCCTCCACAGCTGGCTGGGAATGTGCACCGCTTTTCTTTGTTTTTTATTTTTGTTGTTGCTTTTCAGGTGGATTCACAATGTGTCGGTTGCCTTTTCTCTTTCATATCCCCCCCTCCGCCCTTCTCCAGAGACATAGAGGCTTATTATTGTATTGTAGAGATGGAGCGGAATATTATAACTGGCTGGCATTCAGTGGATATCTCAGGGGGTGAGGGGGATCTCTGGCTTCACAGACAGGTGTGAATGTCGCCAGCACAGCTGCCCATGAGCTCAGAAGCAGGTTTGCTTGATGGTTTCATTATTATTATTATTATTATTATTATTATTATTATTATTATTATTATTATTTATGTTGTTCCAAGCCAAACACAACGCCCCACACAATGTTATTTCACCATAGTGGGGTTTTTGGTCACTGCTCACTCGGGCCCAGCCGCAGTGGCGCCCTTCCTCCCCAGGATGACAACAGAAACAAATTGTACACTAAAACACCCTTCTGGGGCCGCCCCTCCCGGATCTGATTGATGAAGTCAGACAAATAAATAAAATAAGATTCATTTACGGTCTGTTTCTGTTGTGGTGGTGGCTGTTGTATTCCACTGTGACAACAGAGGGTCGGGGTATGAGAACAGACTGTAATATAAACACAGCTGGGGAAGAAAGCATCGAGAAATAAACAAACACGTACAAACAAAGAAAATAATTTCACATCAGCGAAGTGTGTAGAGACATTAGTTTGCAGGACTCTACAGGGTGCAAGAAGCCTTGCTGAAATGCTGTTAATGGAGTGTAACCATCTCTCGCTCCCCCTCCCTCGCTCACAGCTTTAAGCCATTGCGATTCAGAGCGTCCTCACACACTGTAAACTGTGTGCCAGCCCTCACGTAGTGCTGTGCTGGTGTTAGAAAGTTGTGCGCAATGCCCAGCCAGGCCATCTGTGTGAGTGTGCTACGCTACCACACAACTACACTGCTACATAGTGTACACTACACTGCACTACACTGCATCGCACTACTCTACTCTCCTGTGCCCAGTGCAGGCCCTGACGTCTGTATGGCAGCCTGGCATCAGCGCGCATCTCTTCACTCTGCGCTGAAACGCCAGGGTCCTGTGTCCTGTCCATGTCTCTCTGGAGCGTTGGCATATTGCTGCCCCCCCACCTCCTGCAAAGGTGTTTATGAGTCTGTGCTGACAGTCCTCACCTCTCACCCCCCCACACCGCCTGGCTCCAGCAGTGGCAGTGAGCAGGCTGTGTGGCAGCTGCAGCCCCCAAACCCTTCTCCACAAATCCCCCAGTGCGGTCCTGTAAGTCACACTGCGACACCATGCACCTCGCTAAAACTGAATCAGAATTTAGATAGATAGATAAATAGACAGACTTTCTGTCACTGCACAGGCCTGCCTTATAGCTATGTTGTTCTGTGCTGCCCTGCGTTGTGCTGTGTTCCGTTGGACTATGCTGTATTGCGATTTGCTATGCTGCACTGTGCTGTGTTGCGTTGCACTATGCTGCGCTGTGCTGTGTTGCGTTGCACTATGCTGCGCTGTGCTGTGTTGCGTTGCACTATGCTGCGCTGTGCTGTGCTGTGTTGCACTGCATTGCCCTATGCTGTGTTGTGTTGCGCTGCACTGTGCTGTAAATCCCCGGATCAGGCCCTGTCAAAAGCAGGGATAAGAGTTGTTGACGTTTCAAAGCCTGTTGTCCAAACACAGGCCCTGGATCTGAGCACAGGGCAATTATGGGCTTGAGCAGAACTGCGTGTCTCCAGTCTGGTATCAGCTCTGTCTGGGAGAGAGATAGCACACTGTGTGCTTTCTTCGCTTCTGACATTTTTTATTTTTTTTTAAAGGTGCAGTAGCACGTGGAGGCTTGACCCAGCCCATATCACCCCGCCAGGAGAGCAGTACACAGAGGGATGTGGGACTGAGGGGTTGTAGCATAGCATCGGTAAATATATGAGGACAGAGACCCTCCTCCTGCAGTAAACATGGGTGGGTTTGCTCATCTACTGTGTTCTGCCTGTGCCCTCCAAGTTCTATGGTGACTGCTGGGCTCTCAATGAGGCTGACTCAGCCCCCCCTGCGCTCAGTGCTATTTTTACTGTGTTCATTTGAACCTTCTCGGTGTGTTTGCTGGTTTGAAATGGCTGTCCCGTGTCCTGGCTGTTGCATGTCGACACAGACAGCTCCTGCCCTGTAACTCAGTCTGCTGTCTAGTTTTATAAAAGCCACAGAACGGCAGTGTTGTGAGCATGAGTGTTCTCAGATGGCCTGATTACAGGGGTTTTCCCACATCAAACGGCACCAACCACCAACTCCCTCCCACCCCTCTCCCTCTCCCTCCGACCCCCACCCCTCTCTCGGCATTTCTGCCTCTTTGCCTCCCTACCTCTCTCCCTCTTCCCTCTCTCACTCCCTCTCTCCCTCAACTTCTAGGTCTACACAGTAGCAGCGTTGCCGTCCCCCCGGCCGCCCACAGAGAGATACGGCTACCAGCGACTGAGGCAACCAGTGTGTGTATGGTGCATGTGTGTCTGTGCGTGTGTGTGTGGTGCGTGGGTGTACATGGGTGTACGTGTGTGTGCACGGGTGCCGGCTCTGTGCTCATTATGGTCCACCAGGGCCCCTATACAGCCCGTGCTGTATTCTATTGTTTCCCCCAGGGGAAATCTTGACTACTTTAGATGAGTACTTATTAACTTAATGGGTTATTATCACCCCCCCCTACTTCCCACACGCACAACCACTCCTCGTTCCACCACTTCCAGTCCTCAGCAGGTGGGTAATTAAACCGAGCGGTGCAGCCGGCAGTGTCGGGCCCCCTGCAGGGCGGATCCACAGGGCACGTGGACAAGGATGTCTGGGGGAAACAGGCAGCAGGGCAGCAGGTAACTCGACTCATTGATTGACTCATTCGGTTATTCACAGGTCTGATTCGCCATTGTTGCCAGATCTACCACCTGGAGCTCCCTCTGACTACCCCTGGCAGGGCTGTGGCCATTCAGGCTGCAGGAGGGCACTCCACTGCACTGCGGTCCGTCCGCCTGCACAGAGCGTGGCATTATTAAGGGGGAAGGCAGCTACAACCAAGCCGCGGCGCACACGTGTCACCTGAGAGAGAGTGACTGAGGGAGTGAGAGACAGAGACAGAGAGAGAGAGAAGAAGAGACTGGAGGGGAGTGAGGGATGGAGAGAGAGTGAGGGAATGAGAGAGAGAGAGAGAGAGGAAGGGAGTGAAAGAATGAGAGAGAGAGAGAGAGAGTGAGGGGAAGGGAGTGAGGGAATGAGAGTGAGGGGAGGTAGTGGAGTTGAGGGGGGGTTAAAAAAAGAGACATCAAAGGCTGTCTGGGACTCTGTGTGGGGCTGCTGCATTGTTTCTCCTGAGCTGAACAAGACCCTGACTTAAAAACAATTAAAAGAGAAAAAAGAAAAAGAAGACAAGCATGACAGCCAGCGGGGGCCAGCGGGGGGGAGCAGAGGGGATCGATTGCGTCTCTCGGCGACTGGCTCCCGCAATCCTGAGAGTCCCTCTGCGTCGGCTCCTGGTTTTCTGTCTTAATTGCTTGTGTGGATTAGACCCAGGGCCAGCTGTGTGTGTGCGATCGCGCTGGAGATTAGGCAGCTGCGGGAGACATATGTGGGGTGGGGGCGGCCCTGCAGTCGCTGCTCCTGTGTGGGTGGTGCTGTTTTTTTTTTCCGTCAGTTCAAAAGCTTCAGCACAGGTACAGCCACCCCCCCACCCCCCGGGCAGCGGGGGATTGTGTCTGCTCCCCTTGCCCGGATGCTGTTTTTGGGGATTCCTACAGAATGAATCGAGAGGAATTCAGCTTGCTGGTGGGATTTATGTTCGGGGGCAAGATATATAAGCAGACTCCCTTATCCAAGGCAACTTACAATAGATCACATTGCATCTGTGTGTGTGTGTGTGTGTGTGTGTGTGTCTACGTTTGCTTGATAGTGTTCCTCTAAGCATTTCTCAAGGAACTGATGATCACAAACGCTTGCAGAAACACAGACAGAGAGAGAGAGAGAGAGATGCAAAAACAGGGAGAAGAAAGGGCGACAGAGAAGGAGAGAGGAGGGAGGGAGATGAAGAGGCATGCAGAGAGGAGACAGAAAGAGACAGAGACAGAGATGGAGAGAGACGGAGAGGGTGCGAGTGAGTGGCAGGTGCGGACAGTGTGCAGGCACACAGCAGCGGGTGAAGACAGGCAGCCCACATTACAGCACGGCTCCCATATTCTCACATCCTGTGACCTCATACCTGCGGACAGGTGTCTGGCACAGCCTGGGCTGGGGGGGTCACTCAGACAGGATCAAAGCAAGTCACGCTAACCCACCCCACTTCTGCTCCCTCTCTCTTTCACTCCACTGATTAGGAAACGATAGATTTGTTACGTGCGATTGCCTGGTCTGTGAGGCAAGGGGTGCGGAGGAGCAGGTATCCAGAGACCTGTGTCAGGGTGGTCCCCCTCTCCAAGATCACCTGTCTCTGCTCAGGTGTGACCCTTGAGTGTGGGGGGTCCTCATGTTGACCACCCCCCCCACACACACACACACCATACCTCTGTAATCTCACTCTGCCAGCAATCCTCCAAAAGCATGCGATAAGAGTGAAACACGCAGTGAAAATAAAAGTGGCTTTCGTTGCATTCCAGCGTGATGGCAATCTCATAAGTGGCCATTCATGTCTTAATTTTTTTGTTTCTTTGCTTTCCTTTTTTTTTAGGGGGGTGGGTTGTTTTGTTGTTTGTTTGGTTGTTGTTTTTTTGCTGTTCAGGGCTTTGATGTCTTTGTTGCGGTCTCGGTAGCTGCAGTCCCAAGCCCAGCCATGTCCGTAACTGCTCACAGCCAGACTGATCACTGATAGTCCCGGGCCACTGGCTGTCCAGTCCTGGATCGACCTCTGTTCACCACAGCTCCCAGCTGTCCCAACACCAGGCACCTGGAGTGTGTATAGTGGGGCTGCTGTTATTGTGTGTGTGTGTGTGTGTGAGAGAGAGAGAGTGAGAGAGTGAGAGAGAGATAGTGGATGCATTACAGTGTATAACAGTACCATGTCAAAGCAAAAAGTTGACAGGGACATTTTGTGGTGGAGTTTGTTTTTTCGTCCCGTATGTTTTTGTCCTTATGGCATTTTTAGCTCTGTACAATAGTTTTTGGTGGCGTGTGACTTGTTGTTTTATTATATCAATGCGTTGTAGTTGTCCTGTAGTTGTCCACTCTGTCTGGCTTTTCCTTATTGTGCTCGAATGTGTATAAGACAGGGGTTATGATGTTAAAACAGCTTATTAAGTCTAGGGGGCTGTATTTGGACAAACTAACATAATCATGAATTAAATTGTGAGTTTCAATACTTGGTTGCAAATCTTTTGCAGTCAATGACTGCCTGAAGTCATAATTCATAATTCAAATACTTTTGAGCCCCTAAAATTGGGGGGACCACTTATAAAAATAGGTGTATTTCCTACAGTGTTCACCCAATTTGGATGTAACTACCCTCAAATTAAAGATGAAAGTCGACACTTAAAGCACATCTTGATTGTTTCCTTTTAAATCCATTGTGGTGGCATACAGAGCCAAAATGATGACAATTGTGGCACTGTCCAAATATTTATGGACCTAACTGTACATTCAGTTCTTAAAATCCGTTATCATGCAGCCAGAGAGGAGAGGAGTGTGGGGTAGAGAGGGGGGGTGGGGGGGCAGTCAGTTGTTCAGTTTGCACGGTGGGGACCCTGTTTTACGACTGCTTGAGAAAAAGGAATGAGAATGTTATTTATTTTTGCTGCTGATAGTACAATGATCGCAATTATTTAAAGTATGTCTGAAAAAAAAAAGGAAGGTATAATAAAAAAAATTAAAAAATTACACTACACTGACACAGCACACCAGGCACTGAATGTGTGATGGTGCGTGACTGTCTGTGTGAGTGTTGCGATCATGTGTGACTATGTGTGACTATGTGCATGTGTGTGTGTGTGTGTGCATGAGAGAGAGTGTGTGTGTGTGTGTGTGTGTGTGGACACTGTGAGAAACAGCAGGCCAGTTGGGGACCTGTACTGTGCAGTGAGAGCCGCAGGTCTGATCTGCAAATCCATCATGTGCGAGCGGGAGTGTGGCCGGGGCAGCGCTCGTTCATTACTCTGACACCCCGCCCCCCCCAGGGAGCCCCCCCACGGCCTGGGACAGCACGGCTGCATTCCACACTGTCTCCCTCAAACTGCAGCTACACTTCCCTCCACACACTCTCTCTCACACACACACACAAACCACACATACACACACACAGGGAAAGAGAAAGGACGAGAGAGCAAGAGAGAGAGAGAGAGAGGGTCCCAGTGAGCTGTCTGACTTCAAAGTCCTGCCGGCCTGATCTGTGAGCATTAAGGCGATTTGTTACTGTGTCTGAACAGCAAAGAAAACAACGTTGTGGAGCGGAGATCAAAGAGGAGGGAGAGAGGGAGGGGGCAGCAGTGCAACTAGGCAGAGGAGGAGGAGGGGGAGGTGAAGGGATGAAGACAAGAGGGCTCAGCTTTCTCTGGTGGGGTAGGGCAGCAGGGGAGCCAGGCTGACCCCTGACCCCTCTCCCCTCTCCTCCTGGAAGCTCTGTTTATTGGATGTCTCTCCTGGCATCAATCTCAGTCACAGCAAACGATCAGCTAACAGATTAGAGCAGGAGAGGAGAGGTAGGAGGAGGGTGTGGGGAAGAGGATGTCAGGCTGTCAGAACAAGATAAAGGATCCCCAAGCAGAGAGGTAGAGACAGAGAGAATTAAAAACAAGAAAGAACACAAGACAGCACCGAGCCGAAGCAAGGTTACAAGGTCACCGCTGGGAGATCAGAGGAACTCCATGTAACGTGTCGTAGGACACATGTTGTAGACTAGACTGATCGGTGGCCTGGACTCACAGCCTCTACAGAGCCCACCATATCACCCAGCTTGGGGCTCCTGTTTCCCTATATCCCACAGGACAGACATGTACCCCTCACATCCGCCTCACCCCTATATCGTCCCTTCCTGGATCTGTGCCTGGTTACATCTCAACTGAAAAACCAACAGCAGACATACGACGGGCAGTTTTTTCAAGGCAAGGCTTTTCAGCAACAGAGATCATTGAAAGAGTTAAATTGGGAGCCATGAGGGGAAAAAAAAACAGAGACCTGCTGAGGGAATCAATGTGCAGAATATATCCAGCTG
Source organism: Amia ocellicauda (assembly GCF_036373705.1). Taxonomy (NCBI): domain Eukaryota; kingdom Metazoa; phylum Chordata; class Actinopteri; order Amiiformes; family Amiidae; genus Amia; species Amia ocellicauda. The sequence continues at coordinate 39,480,985 of NC_089853.1, forward strand.
CTTCACACATCAGCGCAGATGAATCAAAACACCCATTGCACAACATCTGCAGTGCTTGGCGCTGGAATCCAGGTCCCCCCTAACCTCCCACCCCCCTCAAAAAAATAAGACTTTTCTAGCGACTGAACAAACAGTCAGTTTTCTTGGCAGCCCCCCTGTCAGATCACTCAGGTAATGTGAGAGTAGAAGCGATCCTGGCCATGATCTTGAAGTGTGAGGCATTGCTGAGAAAAGATAAGTGGAACAGAGGGAGAAATTAAAAGCCAAAATGGAAAAATACACACTCTCACACACACACACACACACTCACAGAATATACACAATAACAATGTCTCTCTATGTCTCTCTTTGTCTCTGTGTCTTTCTGTGTCCCGTCCTCGCCCCACTGAATGAGAGGGAATGTGTTGCGCTAGTATGTTAGTATGTGAGGGGCAGCCTGTATTAATGCATACTACCCCCCCCTCTCTCCCTGAGTCCTACAGTTCTCTTCCCAATCCCCCCCACCATGGAGCCGGGTCCCTGAGAGGAATGCCAGCAATGCTGACACCTGCGTGTTGGGAGAGCTGCGCTCTGCTCTACAGCCAGCGGGTGTTCCTGAGAAAGGGGTGTCACATGTCTCCCTGTGTGGCAACAGACTGACACCCTGTCGCTCCCTGCACCCCCCACCACCACCCCATTCCCCCCAGAACAGCTGCAGAAGGAGCTGCTGGTCATTGCACAACGTCTGATATGAAGAGTGGGGGGGGAGAATTCTCTTGATTCCCTGGAGAGTCCTGACTCCATCCCCCCGCCCCCCCCCATTAGTTGACAGATCATGTTGGTCTCAGTGTGACGGAGGATATCTGCGCACGGCTCATCAGGAATGTTGTTTAATGATGTTGCGCACACTCGGGGCTCCGGCTCGCGCTTGGGGGGGCTGTCAGGGGGCTGAAGAGTGGGCCAAAGAAACATACAGGGAAAGGGACACATAGTGGCACAGACACAGGCATACGGGGACACAAAGACACATGGACACTGTAGACAGAGTGACACAAGACACCCCGTCACACAAATGCACACAAAGTACACTGTATACACAGTGCGCACTCCGGCCTGTAAACACACAGGCACGCATGCACACAAACACCCACACACCTACACACACTGGGGGAGGAGGCAGGTGCAGACTGTTTGTGTGTGTGTGTGTGTGTGTCTGTGATGGCACTAATCAGTGTGTGGTGTGTGGTGGCTGAATTAGTGTCAGACAGGAAGAGCACCGTCTCAGTACACTGGACAGGGGCTGCACGAGGTCAATGTGATTAACTGCACAGCAAAACCAACATCAGCATCTAGAGTCCATTCTAGATACGTTCAGATTTTTTCCTCCTCGGGAAAATCCATCTGGTACTTTTCAATTGGAAAGAGAGGAGCAAAAAGGCGGAGAGAGAGACAAGACTGCGGTTCCTTCTCTCAGACAACTCAAATTGCTTCGTCTTTTTTTTTTTTTTTCCCACTGGAAAAATCCAACTGTGGCATCAGGTAGTGAAGACACACACAAGCCAGAGCACAGCCAAAGCAAACAGGGCCGTCCGAGAGCAAACGTGGAAGAGCGAGAGCTGAGGAACGCACAGTACTCTGCCTGTGAGTGCCAGGGTGTGAAACTGCCCTCTCTCTCTCTCTTTGTGGTTTGGTGTTGTCTGGGCTGGGCTGGGTTCTCCCTGCTTTTCTCTCTTTCTCTCTCTCTCTCTCTCTCTCTCTCTCTCTCTCTCTCTCTCTCTCCTCTTTCACTCCTATTCTATCTCTCGCTTTCTGTCTGCCCCCAGATTACCCTTTGCATTTCTATCTCTCCTGCACTCATCTCCATGCCTCCCCCCATTCCTCTCTCTCAGCTCCTCTCTCTTCTATCTGTCTGCCTCCATCTCTCTATTTTGCCTCCCATCCGTCACACTCTGTCTTCCTCTCCACTTGCTTCCTGTGAGCCCATGGCTGGGTGCGCATGGCCTGTCCTGGTCACACAGCTGCTCACTCTCTCTCTCTTTCCCCCTCTCCCTCTCCTTCTCCTCTCTCTGTCCCCCTGGTTACAGTTCTCTCCTTTTCCCACAGCATTCTCAAGAGGGGCCCATTAGCTGCAGCCCACCCCTAAAAACTCCCCCTCACTGTGATCAGTCAGTGACTCCAGGGGGAGCAGGAATGGCCGCCTTGCCTCCTCCCCTGTACTAATGGCCTCTACATTAGACAGCAGGAACCGAGGCAGTAAGTAGGGGATTTACTGTAACTCTTGAGGCTAACTTCTGTCCCATCTCTCTCTCTCTTTCAATTCAATTCAATTCAATTTAAAAAGCTTTAGTGGCATGACTAAGTTATGAAAGTGCGGCCAAAGCAGTGACAGACAGCACGGTGCTCAGGAGCAAGGCAAGTGGCAGTAATACGCGCAGTAATTACATATGTAAGACTGTCACGGATATTGACAGACATAGAGAAGACAGAGAATGGTTCTCTCTCTCTCTCTGAGCCTAACTTGGTGGGCACAGAGCGGCACGGGGCACAAGGCAGAGTTTACATCCACATTCTTTCAGGCTTCAGGTCAAAGGCAGGGACGGGGCCTATTTTGAACCTGGGAGTGTCGTTAGGAAATGGTGCTTTAGCTGTCCCTGTGTGCTCACCTCACCATCCTCTACCCCCACCCCCTCTTTCCCTATCAGCTGCTCTCACCATGATGGATGGGGCTGTGGGAGATGATGGATGCCCTGTAGGAGCTGCCATAATGGAGAGAGAGGGGGGTGGGGGGTCTTGGAGAGGTGAAACAGCACAGAACTGTGAAAATCAACAAACACCAAAAGATAAAGAGCCCCTACCAGACAGACAGAGAGAGGGAGAGGGAGGGAGAGAGAGGGAAGAGAGGGAGAGAGAGTTTTCTATGGTGAAGTGTTTGGGGGGCAGAGGAGGGGAGGGAAATGAGATGGAAGAAGGAAGAGAGATGAAAGAGAGAAAGAGAGAGATGGGGGAAGAGATGATGGATGAAAGAGATGGAGAGGGGGAAATGAGAAAAGGGGAAGTGAGGGGGTGGGAGAGACAGAGAGAGGGAAGGAGAGAAACTACAGCTGAAAGAGCAAAAGTCTGGGGGTCAGGGAGGAGACGGAGGGCAAAAGACAGGAGTGCAGGGGTTGTGATAGTGTGTGTTTGTGTGTGTTCTGTGCAGTTGTTGCTGCAGGGCAAGTTGGGGCTCAATGTGTGGTGTTCAGACAGTACACTCAGGCAGGGTGCTCAGTGTCTGCCAGTGTGCTAACCCCCACAAACTGCAGCCACGGACTATGGCAGGGGTTCACTGCAGACGTACCGGGACATCACACACCAGGAGAAGACACACAGACGCAACTGCAGGGAGCTGCACAGGTGCACGGGCACGCTGCGTATGTCTTTGTTGTGTTGGTGTGTCTGTACGTATGTGTGTGTGTGTGTGTGTGTGTGTGTGTGTGTGTGTATCGGGGCACCCAGATGTGCTCCAGGTGTGTGGCAGTGTGCTGAGGGCTGTGTTTACAGAACACAGGAGCAGAATGGACACCAGGCAGAGCGACCGGCCTCACTGACTCACTGTGTTTACTGTTTTCACAAATGGCAGTGTCAGTGTAAATGAGACTGATCACCTATTGTGGAGGAAGGCAGACAGGAAAACACTCTCACACACACACCTGTACACACCTAGATCAAACACCAACCCACTCACATCAATACGTCTGCATTCACCACAGACACACACACACACAGACATTGACACACATGCACACACAATGAGACCCTGCTGTGTTATTGTGCCAGAGTTCCTGTCAGTATCCTGCTGGCCTCCTTGGAGAATCCCTTACCTCTGGCTTTGTAAGTGTGTTTGTTGCACAAAGTTGAAGAACAGTTGAAATTGCTGTAATGGTACATTCCCACTGTACATATTTTTTTATGACTAATTTGCCTTTTTGTGTTTCTCGGGAAAGATTAAAGAGAGATACACTGGGGCCATGCTGCTGTTAATTATTTGTAAGGGGGAGAGATTTCTTGGACGTTGTCACAAGATAAATGAGAAGCACACAGGAACTATAATGGCCAGGTAAGGAAGCAGGAAATCTGTGTGCAGGATTATCAGCCAGGTTAATCATTTCAACAGACGCAAACCTTAGTGTACCGCAGGGCTCCGCTGATGGGGTTATTGCTCCGGGGTTTGTGTGGGTGGGGGGTGCATGTGGAGCAGACAGGTAGACTAGCCGGCAGAGTGATTAGCACTGTCATCGATCACAGTAAGATAGGACCCTCACTGACAGGGTTTGAGGCGTTATCAGTCAGCCATGGCCTCGCAGGTGTGTCCAGCAGCAGGCAGGCCCGCTCAGACTCACACTGAGACCCAGAGCAATATCTCTAATGCTGGGAAACGGGGCCACCCAGCATCCGCCTCCGCGGGGTCTGAGCTCGGGCCTCAAGCAATATGAAACTTCACCCTACTTTAGAAATCGTTGAAAAAACCTGCTTTGGACAGTAAATGAAACCAAAAAAAATAAAATAGCATACCTCGCAGAACGGACTAAGTTTTGATTTGGTGCCAGCCTCAGTCTGTTTCATCCCCTCCTGATTTATCCAACTCAGACACAGAAGAGAATTTGAATGAAAAATTACAGGATGGGAAAAACATACATTTCAACAGCCTCTTTGACTCAGCAGTCATGCAAGACAGACTATTCAACAATAGTCAATTTCTAAGTATTTCCAGCTGTTTCATTGTATTATTGTTTGTTAAGATCACAAATTATATGAAAGTTATATATTTTACCTATACTTTTTGGCTGCTAATGGTTTGTGTAGTACAAACTCGACTGTAGAAAGCGCATCAGACACTACAGTGTAATTTCACACACAGGTGTAGCCGAGTTTGTGATGTCATCAACTATGAAGTGCCGCAAGGCCATGTCTGTCACAGAAGGAAAGCAGCGCCCCTGGCGACCGTATGAATTTGAAACTACACTGTCACCTGCTGGTCTACAAGGGTAATACACAGACATCATATTTGAAGAGACTATTTTACTGTCCTCGTCTAGTTCTAGGAAATAGCGACACCGCCCGGTATATAAGTATATAAGTCCACCATGTTCAGATAATACGAATGATCTTAATTTGCTTTTTTTATGTAATGTACTATACTAAGGGGATTATGACAATTTTAAACAGCGAATTACAATTGGCAGGTACATGTATGGCTATAGGTCTGGGAATAATAATTTGAAATGTCTTAAATGAATGAGCTGATTGAAACTATATGTATGTAGTGGTTGATTGACCGGACTGCATAGTTGCTGTCGTGTCCCTGACGAGCCGCCGTAGACTAGAGACTGCGTACCTTTTCTTTGTACGTCCGGCGGAAGTCCGCAGCAGAAGCGACGCACAGCGAGGAAGTGGAGGCCGGCGCTGTTTACCTCCTGTCCGCCGGGCAGCAATGACACCCGCGGGGGCTGCGTGTAGATAAAGGGCATCCAGAAATAAAACCCTGTGTTCCTTTAATTATCAATGTATTTGTTTTTAAGAATAACACCCTGCCCGGACTGCCAGGATTGAGAGAGAACGGCAGGGGATCCTCGGTTCGTCTCGGCTTTTGGGCGAGTCTGCCCAGGGCTGTCTGTCAGTCCGTCCGTCTGTCAGTCTCGTAGTTCTGTAGCTGTAGAGCTAATTAGTGTCCGGAGTCATGGCAACCAGGCGTCTAACTGATGCCTTCTTGTTAATGAGGAACAATTCTATCCAAAACCGGCAGATATTGGCTGAGCAAGTGAGTACTTTCGACCACCGAGCTCTGAGTACACGTAGCAATGCTGCGGTGAGTCCACTCATCCCGACCGTTGTGCATTGTTGATTTCCCCTCTTTCTCGGTGTGCATTTGTTTGTTTGTTTGTTTGTTTTGGTTTATTATTTGTATTGACCTCGACGTGTGTGGAAATGCATTTGGTTTGCATGCTGTAACTGCGTGGTCACTTGTCAAACATTCACCCTATTTCTCACCTGTCTCGGTTACAAACCTGTGTGTGTGTGTAGGTGCGTGTGCGTGTGCGTGTGTGTGTGTGTGTGCTGCTGCTGCTGCTGCTGCTGGTGGGGTCGGGCTCATTGTGATGGTAGCAGTGCAGTTAATCACCAAACACGTAGCTGACATGTTGGGAGTCGTCAGGTGGTACCTCTCTCAGCAGCATGCAGTAGCGCTGCTTTATCCTGTTCGCACCTCGGATGAACCGCGGACGAGCTGTCGGCACACACGCAGGCCGCTGAGCAGTGTCGCCACCCGGGCTGCTCATGTCAGCCGCCTCGGGAATTGTCCAGTCCAGGGCCGCACTGCCGAACGCCTCGGTGCTGCATGCAGAAATACCTCGGCTGTGAGAGGTCAAGTCCCACTGGACTTTGTCTGTAAAATCGTGTCTTGTCACAATTTCCATGCTGCCTTTAGTTATTACACTTGACTTCAAACATAAGCTTCTCTCAGAGAATATATACTCAATGCTTTTTATTGTATGTGTTTACATATGTATAGATACAATTATTTTTCATAAAGGGGTGCATGCTACTGTGGTGCAGTAGTATAAGCATTCTCGGGTTTAGTGCAAACTATTCATTCTGTAGTTGCTATGTGCAGTGGAGTTCTAGAACATGGATGTTCCGTGACCACGCTCTTCTCTGCTGCCACAGTGCAGTGTGTGGGGGTCACTGCAAGACTGTGGCAGCTAGCCGACATTGGGGCTCTTCAGTGTAAGACTAGTACCAGCCCAGAACAAGGAGGCCTGCCAGCCTCTAAGCCAGTGTGATAGGAGTCCTGCCTGTCTCCAGATCAGTTTAGCTGTGCTCTGCTGTACATTGTGTGCAATGAGGGTTCGTGTAAAGGCTCATCCTTCCCGTATGTGGGCTGTGTTCACGAGTCTCCTGTATGACATCTGTGCTGTTTGAAACCTGTAATACTGTAGATTTGGGTCTGGGAATCAGACACAACATAGGTAGGATGGCCAGTATAGCCACAGAGTCCCTGCTGTTTAGAGTCCCGGGTTAGGACCAGTTACAGGGGACCCAGGGGTGGAAACAGACCCGTGGACAGTGTAGTGTGTAATCAGATGGGGACCCTATGACTCCCCCCCGCAGCCTGGGAGGCTGTGGATGTCACCACTGTGAAAGCCCCTTAACACAGCCCTCCCAGGGACTTGGCTCATCTCTCCTCCCGTCCTGCGGCTTCCGATTTTGCAGTTACATGGATAACTTAATTGTTCTGTTTCGTGTGTGTGTGTGTATGTGTGCGTGCGTGCATGCACGCATTTGTCTGTATGTGGGGTTTGCTCTCCCTCTCTCTTTGCCCCATCCCGTGGCCATGGTGGACATGGAGGCCAGAATGTCCACACAGAGGTCATTAACCAATCATTGCCTTCACACCAATCACACTTCCCTCTCTGCTGTCCTCTTTACTGTAATCTCTTCCTCCTGCACACTACGCTGCCGGCCTTTGTGTATCTGTGCTCTGTGCGTGTCAGTCTAGGGCTGCTAGTGACTGCTATGGAGGGCTGGTGTCTCCTTTCCCACTGCCTCCAGTGAGGGAGATGCATTCAGACATTCTCTGCCCTCTGGAGTTTTGGGTGGCAATTTCACAGTGATTCAAAGCTACTGCAGAATGTGTGCTTCTGAATTTATTGACATAATTGTATTATTATTTAAAGTCAGAAGCAAGATATAATTATTTTTGCATCATGATTTAAATATCTTGCTGAGCAGCAGCACACACAATCAGTACAGTCACAGAGACCTGCTAACAGAACTGACTGTGGCTCTCAGCTTGCATTCGTTACATATTTTGTGTGTGTGTGTGTGTGTGTGTGTGTGTGCGTGTGTGCTTGTGTACAATGTTGTTCTGCATGCAGTTGCACTTTGCTGTATGTTGGCTCTGTGTGGGGTGCAGGACGGGTGAGGGTGGAGTGAGTGAGAGGGGTGGGCGAGGATAGCAGTAACCCAGAGCTCTGTAATGGCGCATGTCTGCAGCTAAATGAAAAATGCAATGTGCTACTAATGTTCTTGGCTGAGGTGACGATCAGTGCAGGGGGTTGGGCTGTGTGTTCTTGTGTGTGTGTAGTGTGTCACTGTAGTGTTGATGGCAGGTGTGCTGTGTGTTGAGGCCGGCTGTGCAGTGTGGTGTTGAGGTGCTGCTCGGGCTCGGGCTGACTTGCTCTCACTCTCCTGTCCTTCTCACTCCTCTCTTCTCATTGGATGGGGCTCTGCTGGGATCTGCCAATCACCTTAGGAGCTGGATGAGGTACTGTCCAATCACATTCTCTATCTCCTTTTATGTTTTATTGTTGGGGGCAGGGGCCTTCTCTGAACATTGTGTAAAGCTTGCACTCTGTGCTGAGAAAATCTCTTTCTGATTCTGTGATTTACAACTGATTCGTAACCTTTTCCCTATGCCATCATACAGTGTTTTCTGAAGAATACCTTGAAAATACTTGGGACAAATGAGTAGCCCAGCTAGTACTGTGTGGTCATTGATGATGATGATGATGATTATGATTATTATTAAGGAAGAATAGCTGTCACTAGTTTCTGCAAGCTTATAACCAAACCAAACCTTATAGCCAAAGGGGAGCTTAAGCTGTTAGAAAAATACTGAATGCATTGTCTTTGTCTCCAAGCAAACACACCTCAGAACTTGGTATATTACATTTGTTTTTCTATTTTTTTCCCCCACTCTCCTTGTCTTCACCCCTTACCTCTCTCCCCATCCAACTTCCCTCAAACCCCCCCCACCCCCCGCCTCTCTCCCAGCTGGCTGATGACCGCATGGCCCTGGTGTCAGGGATCAGTTTGGACCCAGAGGCTGCCATCGGGGTCACCAAAAGACTGCCTCCCAAATGGGTAGACGGAGTGGACGAGGTGAGGGCGAGAGGAGGATGGGGATGCAGACAGGAGTATAGAAAACTAGACACAGATGGCTATAATCTGAGGGCTATAGTTGTAAAGGAAGGCAGGCAGACAGACAGGCAGGGATTAATTCATTTATTCGCACACCTGAGTCTGGGGAAAAAAAACATGTGAGTCACACCGATTTGTTTTAGTTCTAGTAAAAGTTGTTTCTTTAACATCTCAGCTATTGGCTCTGTCAACTGATTGAGGTGTACCAACCTTTGTCGCCGTAGAGATCAGTGAGGGTGGGAGGGCATGGTCTCACTGTCTGACTGTCTGTGTCTGTCTGTGTCTGTCTGTGTCTGTCTGTGTGTCGGCTCCATCCCCCACAGATCCAGTATGACATCACGCGCATCCGGCAGAAGATGAAGGAGCTGGCCAGCCTGCATGACAAGCACATGAACCGGCCCACGCTGGACGACAGCAGCGAGGAGGAGCACGCCATCGAGATCGCCACGCAGGAGATCACACAGGTACGGGGCAGTGCAGCAGAAACGTTGCACGGCAACACGACGGCAGGAAACGTACAGCAACAAAAACACAGCACAGTAACAACACCTCCTCTCCCCACCTCCCCTCTCTCCATCTCTCCAGATGTTCCACCGCTGTCAGCGGGCGGTGGTGGGCCTGCAGCGGTGCTGTGGTCACTGCACAGAGCAGGAGGAGCGGCTGCTGCGGAACGTGCTGTCCTCGCTGGCGCAGAGCCTGCAGGAGCTCTCCACCGGATTCAGACACACGCAGTCCAGCTACCTCAAACGTGAGTCTCACCCCCTTCTCTCTGCCCCCCTGGACCTCTCAGTCTCTGCACTGTTCTGCCTTTCTTTCAATTAAATTTAAAAAACCTTTATTGCCATGAATAACTGACATCCGTTTTGCCAAAGCATTGACAGACAATGCTTTGTCTCTCTCTCTTGTTGTATCCTCCTTCTGCCCTTTGGTTCTGTGCGTATCTCTCTCTCACACTTGTTTGCTGTCTCTCGGTCTTGTTCCCCCTCTCTCTCTGTGTGGGGGGAGTGAGGGCTCTGCACTGACAGTGTCTCTGCTCCGCAGGCATGAAGAATCGCGAGGAGCGCTCCAAGCACTTCTTCGACACGTCAGGTCCCCTGGTGGAGGAAGACGAGGATGACGCGCTGTACGACCGGGTGAGAGAGAATTCACACACCCTTTTCCCGCCTGGTCAATTGTGCACACAGACGCATCTCTGTGTCCCTCTGTTCTTTTTCTTTGAATCTCTTGTTATATGTATTTAACTTTTCTAATTTTATCCTCTCACTTATTCTCTCGCTCTCTCCCTCTCCAGGGTTTCACAGATGACCAGCTGGTTCTGGTTGAGCAGAACACTGTTCTGGTGGAGGAGCGTGAGCGGGAGATCCGGCAGATCGTTCAGTCCATCTCCGACCTCAACGAGATCTTCCGGGACCTGGCGAGCATGGTGGTGGAGCAGGTCTGTGTGACTGGCAGGATGAGGGCTTGTTAATTGCTTGGTTAATTGCTTGGTTAATTGCTTCATTGATTGGTTAATTGACTGGCTTTAGGGGCTTGAGGCACGTTGGTGGTAGAGATGTGTATAAAGCTACACTTGGCGCGAAAAAGTAAAATAAAAGGCAGGGCGATGAACAGTAAAGTGGGACAGAACACTGCGTAGTTCTGTGAGTGTTGTCAGCAAGTCAGGCGAAACGGGGAAACCTTAATGAATACCCGTCTGCTGCCTGCGGGAGCCATGGTGTAACAGCGGTGTGGTTACGGACGTTAACAACATTACTGATGTTACCGACGCTGTGATGCTCCCCCCCGCAGGGCACAGTGCTGGACCGCATCGACTTCAATGTGGAGCAGGCCTGCGTCAAAACAGAAGACGGTTTAAAGCAGCTACAGAAGGTAAAGCCCTGGGTGGTTTTCTTAAGTTCTAGATTTAATCGCTTTTATTATTACTATTATCATAATTATTGGTAGGAGTGGGATATGTGTGTGTATTTATTACTGTACTCTCATATTCCCTCTACCCCCCCCCCCCCCACAGGCAGAGCAGTACCAGAAGAAGAACCGCAAGATGCTGGTCATTTTTATCCTGTTTGTCATCGTCATTGTCCTCATCCTCGTCCTGATCGCTGTGAAGGCCACGTAATCCTTCAGTGTGTGTGTGTGTGTGTGTGTGTGTGTGTGTGTGTGTGTGTGTGTGTGTGTGTGTGTGTGTGTGTGTGTGTGTGTGTGATTGAGACAGTGACCCAGCCTGTACTGCTAACCCCTCTGCTGCCTTGGTTGAATGTGTATTAAGAACTTATTAACAAACGTAAGTAATTAAGTAAGAGGACCCATGCTGATCCCGTTTGCACAGCTAGTACTGTAGACCCAGGAACCCAAGCATGGTTCGTCCCAGTACCAAGCCATAGTCTATATAAACACACTGCCCACTCTCTCCTTGTCTGAGCTGACCCGCCTCAGCACTGTATTGCAGGGAGCCCTGTTTGTGAATCACCCACCCAGGTATCACTGCCCAACCTCTAGCATTCTCAGCCCTAGTCCTAGGGCGCCCCCACTGTCCTGCTGTTTATCTGCTCAAACAGGCCTCTCAACAACTTAATTGAGACTCATATTACAGAAGCTGAGGCATCCGGACTCTTCAGCAAACTGTCGAGAGCCAGTGAGTCAAGGAGAATTGCAATTGTAACAGAAACTAGTGGGATGGTGGGGGGCGGGATCAGGTCTGTGAAACACTACTTTTGGCCCCACCCAGCCAGGTTGATTAGCCGATTACTGATTTGAATGATCTCGTCAAGAAGCAGGGGGGCCCAGAGAGCTACGCTGGGATGGGTTTGAGGGGGGACGGGGTTAGATTAGAGTCAGACGGACAAAACACAAGCTACAGATTCTGCTTGCCCTTCACTACATTGGAACACACTGGACTCTCCGTGTATGACCTCGTCTCTGTCGTCGTGTTGATTGCAGCCTCCCTCCTGCTTGAGCCATGGTTTGGTCTTGCTCTGTCCAGTTTGGTTTTGTATCTGTGTTTGCCCCTCGTTGGCTTCTTCTCGGGTTGCTGTGATTAGCTTATCTCTGCTGTCAGTCAGAGCTGCTGTGCCTAAGGTATAGCCGTGGCCCTGAATTTTTGGACCGGCATGAGCAGGTCACCCCAGCTCCTGGAGAGCCATGGGGTCTTCTGAACTGCGTTGTCTATAAAAAAAATAATAATCTAAAAACGAATTAACAAACACAGTTACAGGACTTCACGGACCAACACCTACAAACTGAAAAACTAGGGCCAGGTTCAATTCTTTTTATATCAGTTCGCTTTGTGTCTGATCGGAGTACCATTCTTCTAACTCAAAACACTTATCCTAAAAAACACTATTTAAACTGGGTCATATCGGTATTCTTTCTTTAAGCCTCTCTGTTTTACTGGGCGTATCCTGTATGTTACACATCAGTCTGTTGGATTGTCCTGAAGCCCTCTTCTTTCTGCCGTATCCTGTGATGAGTGAATAATGTACATCTGTAGACCTGTGAGGAGAGAAGTAACACTTAAAGACATTTCACAGAGGATAGGAGAACCCCCCCAACCTGGGTTGTGGATTGTACGATTTATATGGGGGGGGAAATCAGGTTGGAAATCATCCTCCCTACTGCCCCTGTCTGCTTCAGTGCAGTGTGTGGTCTCTGTTTGTTGTGTTGTGTTGCTGTGCTGTTGTGTACCGGCTGAGCTTTTCCCAAGGGTGGCAGCAGCACAGTTTCTGTTTTTTTTATTTTTATTTGAGATGAAAGACAGTGAAGACTGTCCTGCTTTTAAGACAGACTGTGCCTCTTTTTGTTCATTTGTTTGTTTTGAGTCAGATTATATTTGATCTTATTTTAATTTATTTTTTTCTAATCTTTTTTATTTTTATCTTTGGGGGAGGGGGAAGAGGGGAAGTGCAAGTTAAAAACTCAACCGGAAGAGGGCTTGTTCTTCTATTGTATTCCACCATGGCTGGGTTTGATGGGCGCTGCCTGCACAGCAATCCCTCAGAAAACAGCCTGCCCCCTTCACAGCCACGGGACCCGCCAGGCAGCTGACCGGCACAGTCCTGCGCCTGAACGACAGAGACACAGCTGCACTCAGAGGTGTATCCAAAGCAACGCCTTGGACTTGATATCATCTCGTTTGTCTTGAGAGGGCTGGCAGGTCTCTGTGTGATGATGGAGCTCTGCGCGCACCTGGGCCGTGTTGCTTCACTCACAGATTGTTTCTCTGTGGAGGTACCAGCTGTCTCCACTGCGAGACTCCTGAACTGAACCCCCCGGCGCTGGGACCAGAACTGAGAGCAGCCTTAATCATGGCTGCAAATACTACTGAAGGGAATTCTGCATGCCAGGAGAGGCGGGGGGGAGGTTGTTGATTGATGGTTGGTTGGTTGAGTGACACACTCCACTATCTAAATGTAGCTCTCACACACACTCGCACTTAATAATAACAATGTAAAGAAGATTTGAATAAATAGAAAATGTCATTCCATTCCTTCCCAGACCAGGCTGTACTTATACCTTAATGTCATTAAATTCTTAAAGATTGGCTGAAAGAATCCTCACCTGGGCTTTCAGTTAATCTGGGAAGCACATACCCCCCCCCCCCCCCCCCCCCTCCTTTGGTTAAGTAATTAAATCAAATTCAGTCATATCGTTCATGAAAAATGGACAAAGGATCACTTTCCCAGTGTTTGAACTCTAAAGACTGGCACCTGCAGACCGCAGTCCTCCTGCGTCCGCCCCTCGTCTCAGCGTTGTCTGTGTGGGGCTCCCACAGGATTAAGGACCAAATGTGTCTCCACTGCTCACTTCTCATCTGCCTTTGTCTCTCTCCTGTCGGGGTCCGATGTCATGCTGTTGTGGCCTGTAAAAATAAGTAATGGCCACCAACCCCCCTCCAGGTGTGATATACATTGGATATATTTTTATACCTTTGCAAGCAGTTTAAATTCCATTCCTTGTGCTTTAAGTGGATATACTAAAATCTTCTGTTAGTGGTGTGTGTGAGTGAGAATCGGAGAATGTCTGTTGTTTGTCGAGTGAGTGACCCACCCTTGTGCAACTGAACAGTCCTAATCCACAGTCCTGAAACGTTGTGCAAAGCATCCTGAACCCAAATGAGCCACCAACTGGAGAATGTTTAAAACAAAAATATAAATAAATGAATTAAAATATTTATTTCTGGGCCAGTCGCTTATTGGTGGGGTGGGTGCACACATCACTTGCACAGTTGATTTTTAAAGTGTAATACAGTGTAGTTCTTGAATGAGAGTTGACTGCAGGACTACAGTGCGTGCAGTGCGAGACGGAATCTTTGTTGCTGCTCGATACGGTAACTGTCGCAATCTCAGAAAAGATGTTTTAAATCGGCAGTGGAGAACACGACAAACCCGATATATGAAAAAGAGATAATGTTCTGCTAATTTATGAGAGGAAGAAAAAAATACTCGTATTTTGATGGTACAATCCGGGATCTTCCTCGCCCTCTCACTGTGCAAGACTGCTCTCCCGGAAAGTATCCGCTGACTAGAAATGCCGCCATGTTGGAGGGGGACAGTTTCCTAGACAAAGCTTGCCTGTGTTCATGCTATTTTGAATATGTGAAACGCACTCCGGAAACGCTATTTCATTAACGTTTATTAGCCTAGTTTCGAATCCGACTATTACTATTTTAATGATTGATAATCATGTAGTCTTGTGTCGGTTTCATTCTACACGTGCTATCAAAGTATTATCGGATTGTACCTTGCCAATATGGCTGCCGCAACGGCTTCCGTTTGGAAGGGCTCTATCTCTGCAGTTAAGGGCACTGCTGCCCCACACTCTCGCGAGAGAGAAAGGGAGGAGAGCTGGGCCTGGGGGAGAGAGACAGGCAGAGGGACACAGCTGCAGACACCCACACACTCCTTCAGTCAGACAGGAGCCGGTGTAGTGAGGCACAGCGCTGAACCGTGTCCCAGCCCCTCTGTCTGCGCAGTGGTGACAGTTGCCTCGGCGCAAAGATGGCGAACGTGGTGCTGGAGTTCAAGGCGTCCGCGGGAGACGCGGAGCCCCAGAGCCGGCCCGTGCTCATCGTGGGGCAGCTCGCCAACCTGCAGCAGCTCACCTGGGCCCAGGTGAAGGGGAAGCTGCAGCCCGCTGTCATCAAAGAGGTGAGAGCCCCGGCAGAGCAGAGGAATGGGAGGAACGGAGAGAAAGATGGAAGGAGTTTTAACAAACGGCAGATAATGCTCATCCGCAGCGCTTTCTGTGTGTATTATTATTCGCACAGTCACTGTTATTGTCAGTGCCTTATATTACATTGCAGTGCAGTATTGGTCTGTATTAGACTGCACTTCCACCGTCCTCTCCGAACAGGACACACGGAGAATGAGTTCAGAAGAACGGCTAGTGTAGGCATACGCTGCTGCACGGTGCTTAAAGCTAGCGATGATTGATCATTGTAGGTCATTTATATGTAATGTATTGTATTTCTACATGTTTGGTATGTGACTGTTAGGAAAAGTCATTTGACGTGTGGCTGTGCGGCTTGCACTTTGAATATCAATGTATTTATTATTACAGAACGTACTCTGTGCCATAGAGTCTATGGGGATCCATGGTTACCATTTTATTCCTTGAATGTTTGTCAGTTTCTTGTGCTAACACTTTCTGCTCAGTCAATAATTGCCTGTTTGTTAATTACTGACAGAACTAGTCTCTGTATAAAGCCAAAGACCCTGAGAGTGTTTCAGTGAAGGGCCAATAACCCAGTCCAGCTCTACCCCACGATCTGACAGGATTGTCCCCGCGGCGCAATGAGAGGGAGAGGGGATTGTGAAGCTGTGTTCTTGATCTCAGTGCCCTCTCTTTACTCATCTTATCCTCCATGGTGTGATTTTAGGGCTGTGAGAGTGTACTTTATCCCCTGCTTTGCTGAGCTTGATCTTATCAAGGACCCGACCCCTGACCCCCTCTCACACATTCTCTCCCCTCACTCCACTGCCGCTAATATCCCAGTGTATGAGGGCTGTAAACGGTGTCATAGTCCAAAGGTTACAACGTACACATGTTGGAAAAGTGCAGAGCTTGCTGTCTACACATACACACACACACACACTGCCTGTCTCTCTCACAAGGCAGAAGTTGTTCCTCATTGGCCCCCCATGTTATTCCCTTTCATGTGCTGAGCCATGCTTCCTCGTCAATGGGAGCTTTTCGGAGTTGGTTGAATACTCACTCAGCGATTCCAGCTCAGTGCACAGAGCCCAGTCATTAAGTGTGCGCGTGCGCGTGCGTACTTGCGTGTGCGTGTTGTTCAGCAGGGTTTGCGCAGCACTGTGCCTTTGATTCAGTGATTGGCTTAACTGGTAATATCACATTTTGATGCCAGTGTTTAGTAACTGATGATTGAGATGCCTGCAAAAGCTCAGTACTCACTCTGTGTCTGTCCTCTGACCCCACTTCCCCCCTGCAGACCTGGCAGTCAGCTCTGGGTGCTCTGAACCCCAACCCCACTGACAGCTGCCCGCTGTACCTGAGCTACGCCACTGTGGCTGCGCTGCCCTCCCGCGTCAGTCGCCACAACAGCCCCTCCGCCGCCCACTTCCTCACCCGCCTCGTCCGCAACAGCCTGCCAGGGGGTGCCAACCGCTGCATTCTGGTGAGGCCCTACTGGTGTGCATCTGCCTGTCTCTTTCAGTGTGTCTTTCTCTCTGTCTGCCTGTCTGTCAGTCTCTCTCTCTCTCTCTCTCTCTGTATGTAAATAGTTTAATGAAATGAAAAGATGCTGTTCTGTTAAGATACAAGCAGAATGTTGCCATTCACAAATTGTTTTCAATTTACAGTTATTGTTTTATTAGTAAGTACCTTCGATTGGCCTGGGATTTTAAACTGGAGTTTTAGTTTTTATCTGGTATAGATATCAGAAGAAATAATTGCTGAATAAAGTCCTGCTATCTAGTGACCGCCATACATACAACCCACAGCGGTCAAGTTTCATTTTAGACAAGATATAGGTTTATTAAAAATGTAAATAGACAACATGTATTTGCAAAGATAGGACAGAGAAAAGCAGGGTGGATAAGATTTCAAGTGAGAGTAGGTCTATCCAATACTTGAGTTTTGACTCGATGCACAAAACATGTAAAATAACACAAGTACACTGCTCAAAAAAAATTAAGGGAAGACTTAAATCACACATCGCATCTCGATGAACGAAATATATTAAAGATCAAAATCTTTACTGTACATTGTGTAATTCGTGGAGAACAAAATGATGTAACAACAGTCAATGGAAACCAAAATCACCAACCGATTGAGGGCTGGATTCAAACTCACACCGAAAATCAAAGTAAACGATTGAAATCACAGACTGTTCAAACTTGTGTGAATTTCATCACGGCAACTCATAATGTGACTCAGTAGCGTGTATGGCACCCACGTGCCTGTGTGCACTCACGACAATGTCTGGGCATGCTCCTGATGAGACGGCGGATGGTGTCCAGATCTCCTCTCAGACCTGGATCAGGGCATCTGTGAGCTCCTGGACAGTCTGTGGCGCTACTTGGCGGCGTCGGATGCACCGATACATAACATCCCAAAGGATCTCAATTGGATTCAGGTCTGGGGAATGTGAGGGCCAGTCAATGGCATCAATGCCTACGTCATCCAGGAATTGCCTACACACTCTGGCCACATGAGGCCGGGCATTGTCCTACACCAGGAGGAACCCAGGGCCCACTGCACCAGCGTAAGGTCTGACGATGGGTCTGAGGATTTCATCCCGGTACCTACCAGCAGTCAGGGTACCGTTAGCTAGCACGTGGAGGTCTGTGCGAGCCTCCAAGGATATGCCTCCCAAGACCATCACTGACCCACCGCCAAACTGGTCATACTGGATGATGTTGCAGGCAGCATAATGTTCACATGTGCTCAGTGTGAACCTGCTCTCATCTGTGAAGAGAACGGGGTGCCAGTGGCGGACCTGACAATTCTGGTGTTCTCTGGCGAATGCCAATCGAGCTGCACGGTGCTGGGCTGTGAACACGGGTCCCACTAGAGGACGTCGGGCCCTCATGCCACCCTCATGGAGTCTGTTTCTGACAGTTTGGTCAGAAACATGCACACCAGTAGCCCGCTGGAGGTCATTTTGTAGGGCTCTGGTAGTGCTCCTCCTGTTCCTTCTCGCACAAAGGAGCAGATACCGGTCCTGCTGCTGGGTTGATGCCCTTCTACTGCCCTGTCCAGCTCTCCTTCTGTAACGGCCCGACTCTTGGTATCTCCTCCATGCTCTTGAGACTGTACTGGGAGACACAGCAAATCTTCTTGCGACGGCACGTATGGATGTGCCATCCTGGAGGAGCTGGACTACCTGTGCAACCTGAATGGGCTGCAGGTACCGCCTCATGCTACCAGTAGTGACAAGGACACTATCAAAATGCAAGACTAGAGAAGAATCGGTCAGGAAGGATAAGGAGAGAGCAATTGTCTGTGGCCACCACCTGCTCATACACAACTAGGTTTTATGTAATTGTGGTTTACCTAGTTCTTGACTAGTACACGAAATATACTACCTGTGTGGTTTACTGAGATTCAGTTACGCAGACGTTCGATAGCAGGGAGGACTGGCAGTCTGCTTCTACTTGAGGACGGTTGCAAAGCTTTCAGGTTTTTGGTGGAGAAGTTCTGGTTCTGGTTCCGTTCAGTCTTCCTGGATTTCGTCTCCTTGGTATCTTCTCCCAGGTTGTTCCACTCCACTCCACTCCGAATTGCTATGTCTTTTCCATTCCTCTCCCTTGATTCCTGCAGAATGTGTATTGTGGGGTGATGGCTTTGAGGAATGTGACAAATGGTTCAAATGTTACCTAGAGTTTCTAACTCTCTATATTGTTAAGTTTTAGTTCTATCAATTACATTTTCAAGTCCCTCAAAGCGTGACCTTACAGTTGAGACCAAACAAGCCAGGCGTTCTTTCTCGGTGATGTTACATTTGAGTCTTCTTGGAATTGCAGGGGGGCTGGCCTGATGCCCATGTCAGTGCAGGATCAATTAGGATGTGTGAATAATTCTCTTACCAAATGTTAATGTTGCATTATATATGAAATATATAAATGGTCCAATGTTTGTTTTAGCTTATACTCTTTCTTATAAGACTAAACATGGCTTATTCATGTTTTGGTTCTGAGGTAGAATTACTTAAGTGTCATTAAGTTAGTATTAAGTCACCTTTTATTGTTTGTTATCAAACTGAGGGAGAAGCTGGGTAACACTTCTGTTAGCAGCCTGTAGTTTGTATTTGGGTTTGTTGCGTTGGTCTATGGGATGTATAAAGTGCCTTGAATGTCTATGTTTCACAAAATAAATCTTCAGTTGCAATGTGGTACTAGTCTCTGTGGAGACGGGCATGGCAGCCCATATGTCAGTTGGGGGCTCTCCAGCATAGATGTGTTATCTGTCGTGCTTTGGTGAGCACAGGCCTGTCGTTCAACACAGAACTTCAAATTTGTCTCCTTAAGTCCTTTAGCACAAGCCTACATGTCTCCGTTAGGAAGGTATATGCATTTCTGTATATTACATAATGTAATGTATATATTTGCCAAAATAAGGTTGTATGATTTACATGTATGTTACCGATTTCTGTGAAGAGTGCACTTGTTCCGAGTGAAGGGTGGCAGGGTGAGTGTGTGAGAGCTCGGGTGAGTGTGTGAGTGGGCATGAGTGAGAGCGCACACAGTCGCTGGGTGGTAACTGGCCCTCCCCCCGCAGATGGTGTGCGAGCGTGCAGAGGTGTTTGCGTCGGCCTGTGCCATCGCCCGGGCGTTCCCGCTGTTCTCGCGCCGCTCCAGCGCCTCCCGCAGGACGGACAAGCGGCTGCTGACCGTGGAGTTCATCACCGTGGGCCAGGACAACGGACCGCTGGAGCTCGGCACCCTCGAGGTACGCACCACTTCAGACCCCCGAAACACGGGACCCCTCCCCCCATTAACCAAATGTGGCAATAAGCATTGTGGTTGGAGCCATTTGGCTTCTGTCAGTGACCAATTTATGTCGCATCTTTATGCTTCGTTTAGTCGGTGATGCAAATATCTTTATTACGACTGCATCTCAAAAGCAGTTAAAACATTTGTCTCCTTTTTTGACCAATGGAAATCCGGTTTTCCACTCAAATTAGTTTAATGTGAATGATAGGGAGAAATTTTCTCCCTTGATTGGAATAATACCCAAGTAGTTTATTCAGCTACAACGAAGCGTTCTGGATATGTCCAGTCAGGAAGACACATCTAAAGTTTTTGTAAAGAACATACTATCTTATAGAAGATGACTCCCTTTGGTTGCCGGACACCTAGATGACATCGAGATAACCCAAACTTTATCTCGCACCTCTCCTTTGTCTTCTGTTCTCTCTCTGGCCTTGGATGAAAATATTTTTCTACAAATGTTTTTCCTGACCTCTCTGAGCGATACACATAGCTTAAATTCATACATGGGTCACATAATCTTGTTGCAACGATGGTGTGAATATAATATATTTGGCATTTAGACAGGGCACTGTCCCGCATCAGTGAGTGTTGGTGTTTATTGGTGTGGGAGTGGAGCGTATGTGTGACAGGTTTCAGGGATGTTGACTGCAATCCTGTGGGAGAATCTTTGCTTGTTGCTGTGTTAGGAGACTGACCGTGTGTCTGTGTGTCTCAGTGTCTGTCCACCACGGCAGAGGGAGTGCGGTTGGCTGCACGCATCGTGGACACTCCCTGCAACGAGATGAACACTGACCACTTCCTGCAGGTGAGCGGGATGGGGCATTGTGGGAATACAGGAATATGGAGGTGTCAATGCGTGGGTGTAGCAGTGGGAAGACCCAAGACAATAGTTTATGTCTAAAGAAGTCTAGGAAAGCCCTTTGCAGTAATGCCAATTATTTATTCATTTTTCCTTTTTTGATCAGTCATAATGGTTTGACTAACAGAAGCTGAGCCTCATGGCATAGCTGTCTCTCTGACCTGTGCACGCTGTGCTGTTGTGTTGTGCAGGAGATCAAGTTGGTGGGGGAGGAGCTGGGGATAACGGCCACAATCATAAGGGGAGAGGAGCTGAGAGAGAAGGGCTTCGGAGGTGAGCATATCAGTCTCTGCCTGGTTAAACACCGAAATTGGCTTTTCCCCCCATGTGGGTATTTGACCCTTGCTGTCTGTGTGTCTGTCTGTCTGCAGGGATCTATGGCGTGGGGAAGGCAGCGGAGCACCCCCCTGCCCTGGCCCTGCTGAGCCACACCCCTGAGGGCGCCACGCAGACCATTGCCTGGGTGGGCAAGGGCATAGTTTATGACACTGGTGGCCTCAGCATCAAGGGCAAGGTGAGCACAGGGTGGGGGGCAGGATGGGTAAATCAGGGGGGCATAATAGGGCATGGAGTTGGGAGTTGTAAGGGTTGGGGTGGGAGGAGAGTGGGGAGGGAGGCTGGGTGGATCCTGTTTCTGATCTCTCGCTGTGCCCTGCAGACCACCATGCCTGGGATGAAGAGAGATTGCGGGGGGGCGGCTGCCATCCTGGGGGGCTTCAGAGCTGCGGTCAAACAGGTGAGCGGTGGCCAAGTAGCTGCTGCAGGTCCTGTGCTTTACTGGCACGCTGCAGGAACACGTTGCGGTGTGTCAATTGTTACTGTGCCGTGCTCAGCTGTGTGACTCACTGCGGCCCATCTCCGGTCCCCCAGGGCTTCAAAGACAACCTGCACGCGGTGTTCTGCCTGGCGGAGAACGCGGTGGGGCCCAGCGCCACGCGACCCGACGACATCCACACACTGTACTCCGGAAAGTGAGTCCCCACACTACTGTACCCATAGGCCCTGCTGCATACTGACCTTCACTCACTCACGGTCTTAAATTGGTGCAGAGTTACTTATGTGTATTTACTTATTTTAAAAGCTGTGATTTTAGTTTGTTTATTTATATAAATAGATGCATGCAGCATGTCCACGTGTAATCAGAGTGCCATTGCTGAAGAGTGCTGGCGCTCTGCCAGGCTCTGCTATGTGCGCAGTCCTGCGTCTGCCTGCTGTGCGGTCTGTGCTGACTGTGCTGTGTCCTCAGGACGGTGGAGATCAACAACACTGATGCGGAGGGACGGCTGGTGCTGTCTGACGGCGTAGCCTACGCCAGCAAGGACCTGGGCGCTGACATCATCCTGGACATGGCTACGCTGACTGGGGCACAGGTGTGTGTGAGTGCGTGTCTGTGTGTGTGTGTGTGCGTTTTCTACATCTGGTTGTGAAACACTGTGTCTGGGCTATAAGGGCTCTGTGTTAGTGGCTCCCTGCTGACTCTATCTCTGTCTCTGTCTGTGTGTGTGTGGCAGGGCATCTCGACAGGGAAGTACCATGCGGCGGTGATGACCAACAGCGAGCAGTGGGAGGCGGCGTGCGTGCGGGCGGGGCGCAGCAGCGGGGACCTGGCACACCCCCTGGTCTTCTGCCCTGAGCTGCACTTCAGCGAGTTCACCTCGGCTGTCGCTGATATGAAGAACTCCGTGGCGGTGAGTCGCCCATCGCCGCCTGTCTGTCACTGTTACCCCCCACCTTCCCAGCATGCATGAAGGCTCTGTGGCTGGCTGTACCCAGGGGATCTGCCCTATACAGTGAACACGGGTGACATCACGGGTGCCTGTCGCTGCCATCTCGATAGACAAACGAAGCGCTTCACAGGTCAATGGTCTTCGTATGCTGTGCGCTTACGAATGTGTGTGATTCTGTTGTGCCTTTCAGCTAACTCAACAAAGACATTTCTGTGTGTCAGTATGAAAGGAAAAGTTGAGACGTGTTCAAACTCATATTTCTGTGATAAAGCTTGCAGCAATTTACCATGTCAAATATTGCAATCAACTGCTCATATCTAGAAATTGGATTTAAAAAAATCATATACATTGTCTTCCATCACACTTTATTGTGCAGTCCATCACTAAAGTTTAAACTATTGATTGTTTTTCTGTCAGGTTCCAATCTCGATTCGATCAAGTATTTATTAAATTAATTTTAGTGATTAGCAGTATTGCTTACATTTTGTGAATCACTCAGTGTAAATCCACATCAGCTGCACATTTATGCATTCTGATCAGGATCTGATCATTGATCGATAATGCATCTCTAGCACCATGATCCTGATCAGCTTGACAAATACCCAATGAAATGATCCCAATTCCAATCAAAGGAGGTTCATACAAATTCAACATGTATAGCCAAAATATGGTTAACAAATGTTTATTCAGTAATGAAAACTTGATCATATTGACCCATGTAGATCCAAACTAGCCTGCAAAACTAGCTAGCAAGGCAAGTTGCAGACAAGCTAAAATAAAAACAAAACTGTAATTTACATAATAAATAATGAAAGCAACAGTAACAATATAACGTGATAGAGATTTTCATTTGCACAACGTTTGAACTGGTATTCTTTAAGCAATCTTTAAAATATATTATTCTAAATAAATGGCTAACTGTAAACCTAATGTAACATTATTTTTTTTTTTATAATGATTCAGTTGGATAAAAAAAAAACTTCACTATTACTTTAAATTCATGTTAAATTACTCTGCCCGATTATCACTTATCATGATTATTTAACTTTTTTGGCATTGGTCACAGATTCAGAAGCTCTTTTTCTTTTGAATCGCTCTAACTTTCTGCAGTCAGGGCAGAACTTGTCTATCAAGATGACGGCAGCCCGAAAGCAGGGCTCATAACGGGTGTGCTCGATTTCAAAACCATAGTGACAGTAAGGGTGTTTTAACTGCACCCAGGAGATGGAAATCTTGTGGGCTGTTAATAATATTAATTAGGGAGGCTTTACCTGCATTCGCTCACATTGACTGGCCTCTGCTCGCTTTACCACAAACCATGGCACTTTCACTCAACCATTTGCTTTCTTTTCCCTCCTTTGTGTGTTTCATTGTTGTGTCCTGCCTCCTCAGGACCGTGAGAACGCCCAGAGCTCCTGCGCCGGCCTGTTCATCGCCTCGCACCTCGGCTTCGACTGGCCAGGGGTCTGGGTGCACGTGGACATCGCCTCCCCCGTGCATACGGTGAGTCACACGGACGCGTATAGACACACAGACGGACAGAGAGGAAGTGGAGAGAGAGTCCTGTGGAGTTTGAGTCTTCCAGTGTGGCAAGTGTGAAGACGTTTGATCAGATTAATCAAGTGAAACGAAAACCTGGAGGCCCTGCTGCACTCCAGCCCCACAGAGGCCATGCAGACAAGAATGTGTAACACCAGTTATAGTATGCTGTTCTGGTGAGCCTCCACTAGAGGGTCCTCTCGGCGCAGCTCCAGGCTCAGATCTGGAGTATTTACCCCCCATCAGCAGTGTAACCATCTTACTGCTGTACTGTCACTCAGAATTATAAAACATGTTTTTCATGCAGCTTTATTCATCAAAGCACTTGACAGGAAGAACAATAGAGAGGAATATGAGACGAATGTTTTTAAAGATCAGATGTAAAAACCTGATGGCGTAGAAGAGGCCAGTGCTGACATCTAGAGGGTTATTTCAGCTCCCCCAGGGTTTTTGTTTTGAGCTGGTCTGGCAGCCCTGGCTGGGTGATGGTTGATCTGTGTGTGTTGTCTGTGCAGGGGGAGAGAGCCACAGGGTTTGGAGTGGCCCTGCTGCTGGCGCTGTTCGGCCAGGCCTCCGAGGACCCCCTGCTCAATATGGTGTCCCCCCTGGGTGCCCAGGACGGACCCCCTGCAGAGCAGATGGAACGCGACTGCAAGAGGAGAAGACTGGTCTAATGGCCCTCCAGCCTCCAGCCCCACCGCACTGATCAGTCTCAACAAATGACCTTTACAAGTCTAGATTCCAATTGATGAAATAGTATTAATACTACTAATAATAAATCATTATTTTTCTTCTTTCCACTTTGTTCTTATTAACTCAATTCTGTTTTTTTTCTCGATGCTTTCGCCTTTTTCTTTTTTTTCCTTTAAACTATCCACACACTCCACTGTGCTGGGTGTTTTTCTGTTTGCGTCAGGCAGGCATTGTCAGAAGCGGGGGGTTAGAGGAGGAACCTGGCTGCCCGGGCTGTGCCAGCTGAACTGTCAACGCCTTAATAACAGGAGATGTGCGTGACGCTTGTCCAGGGAAGACCACAAGCAGCTGACTTAGCCCAGGGCATGTCCAGTCCCCGAAGGCAGCGAGTTCCTCAACCCTATTCCGGGAGGGCTCCCCTTGTCTGTGGCCTGGTGTGACACTCTGGCCCCCAGCTGTGGTCACTTACTGGCCAGCCTGGCATGCTCCTGGATTGGAGCTGAAAAAAACTGACCAGGCCATTATTGGTCCAATTAAGAGCCCAGCAGACACTGGGGGGCTCCTCTGGGGCCTGGGTGGGGCCACTCTGTTGCAGGGCCTGGGGGTTTTGTCTGTCCAATAGCGACCAGGAATCAACAGGGGTTTTGACTTATCAGTACAACCTAAATCGTGACTCCAATCAGGTAATTGTCCCACCCTCTGTCTTTGACCTGTAGAAGATCACGCTGCAGTGGGGACTAATGCCACTGAGCCAACTGGAGTAGTGCTGCCCTGGTGTTGTGCAAGAGAAGCGCTTATCTGTAAGAGTATAAAACCCACTGTGTGCTCGGTTACTGCCTTGCCAAAGTGACTCGATGCCAAACCTGAGTGATCGTTCTGGGGAACAAGGAAGAAAAACGAAATGGTCTGCTGTTGTGGTATTTCTGTTTGCTGATCCCAGGGCTGGTGTGTGTGTGTGTGTCGGTGCAAAGAGCAACGTTTGTCATACACATGGTGGATATAAAAGCTGGACGTTAGAAATTAAATAAAATGAAAAAATAAAAAACTCCAGATGTCTTTTGTTTCATTATTGTTTTGTTTTGAATACAAGTAGAGTAGTATGAACTGGCACCAATGCGGTGGAACCGATGAGGACGAAGTGACGGCTGTGTTTGGATCTGAGCCCCGCAATGAAACGCACAGCTGTCCGGCCCCCCGCTTCCGTGCAGCACTATCGGCTCCAGACTGGCATCTCATTAAACCGGTTACAAGCGCCGCAGCCCTGAAGACCGGTTTAAGACTACAGACTCCGCTACTGAAAAGCCGAGTCGACCATTGTGCCGTCACTCGGCTGACTCAGCATATTTGCTCGTCGGTTTGTGTCGAAAGCGGTTTCATTGTTACGCACCCCCCCGGAAAGCCTCGCTCAGTCTCGTGATGAACGCGCTGCGACTTGTGACCGTTGAATTCCACCGAAAATCCCCCCCAACCGGCTCGCTACCGTCATTAACGTTTACATGCTTTTTATGATATTTTCAAGTTCCTGTTCCCGTGTCTTGTGACTGGAGCACCACCCTCTCTCGCAGACATGACCGTTTGCGGTATAAAAGCTGCGGGCTGCGCAGACGGCAGTCATACGACCCGGCGCTGCGGACATGGCCCTCGCTGCGCTGCTGCTCTGCCTGCTGCCCGGCGTGCTCGCTGGACGCCACTTCAGCCCCGACCGGCCCTGCTACCGGCCCTCGCCCAGGAAAAGCAACGTCGGTGTCCAGTAAGAGATGCGCCCTTTATCCTCCTCCTCCTCTTTTCCTTCTTCTTCTTCCCGACTCGCTGTGATTCGGTCCTGACTGTGTGATCAGTACGAGGATAAACACGCATGCGCTGCTCTTGTCCTTTGAAACGTGATGAATATGATGAATAATGAGAAGTGACCGTTCGTTTGCAGTGGGATCACACGTCTTCGATGTTGATTATAAGCCTGCATTGTTTATCCGGACATGCCCAACCACCCGATACCGGCTAATAATCACTCTTTCCGAGCCGTGCCGTGCAGTGCTGTCACACGGTGTCGTGGGGGGGCAGCGCTTCGCGTTTGCTTTGTGGGTTTTTCCAGTGACGAGTCTTTCGCGTTTCGTTTGAAGTTGGAGGATCGGAGTGGAAACAAAAATGCACACATTTCACATCAAGCCGATACGAGTTCAGTTAGACGCGTTTAATGGTGTTGCGCCGAGGTTTCCTCTCCCTCCGATCCGATCCGATCTGCGCTGCGGGTTTCACACAGGGCAGTGAGCCAGTAACCCTTTGGCTGCCGAGCGCGGCGGGGCTTTGATTGCTGTTTGTTCCACTCTGCATTTCTGTCGCAGTCGTTGGAATGACGTGTTTTGACGTCTCGTTTCTTTATCGTCCATCTCGGTGGTCTCTGCACAGCAGCAGCACGTACATGCATACAAACTCGCACAGCCCCATTTAGTGTTGAAGCCACGGATACACGGGCACAAACACCCACAGACAACAACATATACATGTACATACACTTCCTGTGTGCCTCTGGCTTCCCTTTAGGGAATATATCTCTAAGAACGACGGGTTGGGTTGGGGGGGGAGCTTTCTGTTCCTCTCTTTCTTTTGCCTCTTCCTCTTTCTCTCTTTCACCTCCCCCCCCATCTCCCTGTCTTTCTCTCTCACCCTCTCTCCTCTTCCCCCTCCTCTCTCCATTCCTCTGTAGTTAGAGTGAGTGTTGGCGTGTGTGCAAGTGTGAGTTGCAGGAGAAATGAAACCTGAGCCCTAGAAGTGTCTGTTTGAACAGATTGTTTTTTTTTAAATATATTTTAATATTGTAGTGTTCAGGAGCCAGATTACTCGGAACAGAGCATATTTTGTTTCACTTCTAGAGGAAAAAAAAAACACCTGAACAATTCCAGTTTCTCATGACTAATAGTGTGTGTGTGTACTTTGTATTGCATGACTGTATGAGTCTATCTGGTGGGTCATGACTGTGTGTGTGTGCTGATTTAGCAGTGTGGTTATCTCTTCTCAACATACCCACCCTGTTGTCTCAGTGTGTGTCAACCAGCCCCTGTGTCTCCTATCTGTGTCGCTCAGGTCGAGCCCCCGCCCCCATGAGTTCCTGAGCCCCTCCCAGCTGCCCACAGCCTGGGACTGGAGGAATATCAAGGGCACCAACTACGTCAGCACCACCCGCAACCAGCACATCCCCCAGTACTGCGGCTCCTGCTGGGCCCATGGCAGCACCAGCGCCATGGCTGGTACAGCCTATATGTCTGTCTGTCTGTCTGACTGTCCCACATCCATGTCTGTCTGTCTCCTCGCCTGTTAGTCCCACCTCCATGTCTGCCTATTTACCTGCCTCATCTCCCTGTCTGTATGTCTGTCTGCCAGTCTACGCCTTTCCATGTCAGTGCCCTTCTCTTCCTCCCCGTGGTCCTGTCCCTTTTCACTTTGTCGGCTCTGTCTTGCCCATCTGGCCTGCCTGTCTGCTAGACTTCCGGTTTCACTCTGCTGCACAGAGCCATGACTGACGCTCCGGCTACGCGTGTTGTTTTTAGATCGCATCAACATCAAGAGGAAGGGGGCGTGGCCGTCAGCGTACCTGTCCGTGCAGAATGTGATCGACTGTGGCAACGCGGGGTCCTGCGAGGGGGGTGATCACACGGGGGTGTGGGAGTACGCGCACACGCACGGCATTCCCGACGAGACCTGCAACAACTACCAGGCCAAAGACCAAGGTGAGCGGTGGAGGGAGAGGGATGGATGAGTCAACAAGACCCTGAGACTTAACGCACTGGTGCTGCAGACACTGTGACGCATAAATAGACTGATGCTCTGTGATGCATCAACCCGCTTACACACTGGCGCACACACACACCCCCACCCCCCTACGGACGCACTCACTCACCCCCACCCCCCTACGGACGCACTCACTCCCTGCCCTGCCTGTGTGTCTGTGCTGCAGATTGCAACACATTTAACCAGTGCGGGACCTGCACCACGTTCGGCGTCTGTAACGTCATCAAGAACTACACACTATGGCAAGTGGGCGACTACGGGGCTGTCAGTGGGAGGGAGAAGATGATGGCAGAGATCTACGCCAGGGGACCCATCAGGTACAGGAAGGAGGGAGGGAGACAGAAGGAGGGCGAAGGTGTAGGGAGGGCAGGGAGTGGAGATGTGAACAGTCCGTGTGTGTCTGCAGCTGCGGCATCATGGCTACCGAGAAGCTGGACGCGTACACTGGTGGCGTGTACTCGGAGTACAGCCCTGAACCCATGATCAACCACATCGTGTCAGTGGCTGGCTGGGGGGTGGACGACAGCGGCGTTGAGTACTGGATCGTCCGCAACTCCTGGGGGGAGCCCTGGGTGAGTGTCTGTCACACACACACGATACATCATGAGAACATGAGTCTACGATCGAGAAGCCATTCGCCCCATCGTGCTCATTTGGTGTCCATTAATAACTAAGTGATTCAAGGATCCTATCTAGTCTACTTTTGAATGTTCACAAATTGTTTCTTCAGCCACATCGCTGGGGAGTTTGTTCAGATTGTGACGCCTCTCTGTGTGAAGAAGTGTCTCCTGTTTTCTGTCTTGAATGCTTGAAGCCCAATTTCCATTTGTGTCCCCGGGTTCATGTGTCCCTGCTGATCTGGAAAAGCTCCTCTGGTTTGATGTGGTCGATGCCTTTCATGATACCTCCCATAACACAATACAAATTAGTTACACAATACTGATATCTCTACTTTTTAAAATGTATATATTGTATGAATGTGTTGCATGAAGAATGATGGACACTGTGACCAGGACATGCTGTGTCAGGGTGTGAAACTGTAAAAAAGCCATCACACACAGAGCAACTCCACTGCTGCGCACACACACATGCATCAGTGGCCTTGGAGCTGCACACACGCACCACAGTCCAGCAACCTGTACCTGCAGAGCCAGAGTGAGGGACACGGAGAGTCTTGACAGTGTGCGTTTCCTCTCGCAGGGTGAGAAGGGCTGGCTGAGGATTGTGACCAGTGCCTACAAGGGGGGTTCGGGCAGCGACTACAACCTGGCCCTCGAGGAGGACTGCATGTACGGAGACCCCATCCTGCCCAAGAACTACGTCTAGAACACCAGGAGCCGCCTGCTGGGCTGACGTCACCGGCGCAGGCTGAGGCAGCGGGACGTCGAAATGTGAGCCGGGATCTGTACTGTGACATCAACGTGGTGATCCTGAATTCCTCACATTCCACTGAATCAGTTTTAATTGTTTTTAAATAGATCACCTTACTTTGTAGTAATGAAAGGGAATGTCACAACCAGAGGAGGTTTTATACATTATTTTTAAAAATATATATTTTTAAAATTTAGTTTTGTAATTTTTTTTTAAATTTAAGAAATTTAGGGAATCTGGTTTTAAGTGTGGGGAGGTGGACGGTTGTGCACTTGCTACGCACACCACACATTCTTTTTGCCTTAAGAACAGTGAGAAGCTTCAGCCGCTGCAGGGTCCATGCTGACATGAACAACGCAAACAGGAGTGTGCGCTCGGTTTTCAGAGCCGGATGAAAGATTTGGGCTCTTTAACTGGGTCTGTAAGCAGGTAAATCACCTGAAAACATGCTGCTTCAGCCTACAGGTTGATGCCTTTAAAGTAATTCGATTTCTCAGCCAAAGAAAACCAGGTCTTTTGGTCTCTGCAAATATAGAGGAGGCCTCCCTCCCCATGTAAACCAAAGCGTGCATTCCATCTTGAAATAACCATCTTTACACTCATCATTCCCATCTCTGCTACTGTCAACCTGGAGATTAGGGGGTTCTA
Organism: Amia ocellicauda; assembly: GCF_036373705.1. Lineage (NCBI taxonomy): Eukaryota > Metazoa > Chordata > Actinopteri > Amiiformes > Amiidae > Amia > Amia ocellicauda. Next base: position 39,511,497 of record NC_089853.1, read on the forward strand.
TGGGATAACAAGGTACAAACACCATGGAGCAAGAAGGAGTGAGCGAGGGGCTACAGTCAGGGAGAAGTGCCTTTGATTTGATGACAACACTAGATTATATTCTGTGATTATGCACTGGAGAGCAGAAAAACAAATCAAAAAAGCAAACAAACAAAACATTGATTTACATTTCTGAATTGTTTTCAATGCCAATAAAATGTATAAATCAGTCAGTTTCATCTGTCATTTATGTCACCTCCCTCAGATCTCCACCCCTGTGCTCATCCTTTCAAAACAAAGAGAATGGATGCAGGGGCTGGACTCTCCTCCTACCCAGGGAACAAAACTTAAGAGGGTAACGACGGCAGGGGGGAGCTGGTGTAGAGGAGTGGTTTTATTTCTACACAGTTGTTCACAATGGTAACAAATCAGCCTCTCACATTCGTTCTGATCTACAAAAAATACACATATATATATAAAAAAAAAAAAAAAAGCACATCTCATCTGTCATATTCAGTACATTTCCCCCCCAACATTATAAAACAGATCAGTGAAGTTGTCCTCGGTCAGCTGATGGCAGAGGGCAGCTCCTGTATTGGTCTGGGTGGCAGCGCAGGGAGGAGAGCCCTGGTGCAGGACCGTCATATCAGCGCAGCCCATGGTCAGCTCCATCAGCACACTGAGCACTGTGTCACCACAACACACCGGAAGAGTGTCACTTTAAAAATAATAACACAGGTGCATTTCACAGAAACCTTAACTTCAGTTGAGCAGAGCCAGAACAGTAGGCGGTGACCTCAGGAAGCTCATTAAAGGAATGTGCGCGTATTCCCTGCGCTGCAGCCTGCGTGCTGGAAGACACCAGCACTGCATTCACTGTGGTTGGGGTCTCCTCCCTTTGTGGTAGCGGTTGTGTATTATCTCCAAGAGTCCAGGCTGCGTGTTTTAATATGGCAGGGTTCTGTAGGGTCACACACTCAGTCTTGTCTGCACTGCTCTCCAGCACCCCCCCCCCCCGCCAGCATAGCAGCCACCTCAGCTTCCCACAGGACGGCGCGGGCACGCCTGGCAGTAATCGCAACACAGTAAACAAAACCACAGAAGACAAACAAACAAAAATGCACAAGCTTACGACAGTGCCGCCCAGGCCTCAGTTCATCATGATGAAGTTGGATTTGCAGTGTGCTGAAATACAAGCCCAGAGAAAAGGAACATTATAACAAGTTTCTACTCATGGTTTTGAGACTAAATCATCAGGATGGCAGGTAACAGTCCAGCAGGCTGGGCCACTTAAATTGCAATAGGCCTTTAAATAGTTAAGAAATAATCAGAACACACTGTGGCCCTCCATACACTGGGTAAGAGCATGACGCCTCACTCCCACCTCCTCATCTCGACCCTGCTGTGCCTGTGCCTCCCTCGCCCACCCCCACCCAGCCTCACCGATGAACTCTGCCACAGGGTCACTCTCCCCCTCGGCACGGATGGTGCCGGCGATGCTGTCATTCTCCAGGATGGGCAGGAAGAGCTGCACGAAGTCTGAGGTGTATGGAGGGGCGATCACGTCCAGCACCTGTCACACAGTCAACCAATAAGACAGGCAGGCAGTGAGCCTGAACGTCTGCATCTGAACGTCCCACCGCCCCAACCCACCCCACCCCCCCACTTCTCACGATTATTTACTGTCAACACTATTGAACTATTTAGTACTGTCCCTGAATCCACTGTCAACCCTGTTACCAGAGACAGACCCCCCTGCAAAATAATGCATTTTTCATGATCTTCAGCATGTGACATAATATTAAAGGAAGACATTGGAAGCAACAGGTAGGTGTCTAGCAGTTTTTCCATATATATATTTTTAAAGCTAATTTGTCTTCATAAGACAAATAAGGTTAATAAGGTACTTTATAAATGTCAACTAGGTTGAGAAAGTTAAGAAAACAAATCAAACAAATAATTAGATTAATAAACTCCACGTGCTGCCCTGTGCTTTATCACATGGGAAATAAAGGTCAGACTGTTAAAGGTCAACCCTGTTACAGAGCTGACGCAAAATATAGTTTAAACAGGAATTTATGGCTTTTAATGTATGGGTTTTCTGCTGTTAAGCTAAACAAAAGTGGTTTTCACTTAAAATGTTCTGTTTCTGATACGAAAAGTTTATTTCCCAAAATACACACAGATTTATTTATTTATTTATTTTTTAACAAGGTCCAGGCGCCCCCTGCAGCCCTGACCTCAGTGACGAAGTAGCGGATGAGGGATATGTCTGTGTTGAGCTTCTCTAGGCACTTGCGGATGTATCCGACCACCGGCAGCACGAAGCCACGGCTGAGGAGGTGCACCATGCGGTCCAGCAGAGTCTTCTTCAGCTCCAGCTGAGGGGAGAGGGAGGGGAGCACAGTGGCACAGTCAGGACGTGGTGATATACACATGTGTGTGACTGCCATTCCAGTGTGTGGGTGCGAGTCTGACCTGCTCCATGACGTCCAGCTGGGAGTGCTCCGTCTCGAACAGCTTGATGAGCAGCTGCAGAACCTGGGGGTGCAGCAGCTGGTGGCAGGTGCTGATCTGAGGGCGGCAGAGACACGGCACACAGTGACTGACAGGACTCGCTCCCACAGTTAGAAATAAACTAAAAGCAGCAGTGCACACACTGAGGGAAAAGGGAGACCGGGACAGCACAGTACCTCGTCCAGCAGAGCCAGGTGGACGGGGGTGTGGTCAGTCTGCAGCTGGAAGTATCGCGGCTCCGAGACAGTCCAGTCCACCCACTTCAGCACGCCCATCGTCACCACAGGGAACCTGGCACAGCGGCAGTCAGACAGGCAGTGTCAGTTTCTCTCGGACATTAAGTCAGTGTTTCAGAGTGTCAGGCGGTTAATCAGTGCATGTCCGTGTGCCAGACAGTCAGTCCGTCCGTGTCTGTGTGCCAGTCAGCGGCTCACCGGATGCACTGGTACAGGGTACTGAGCTCAGCCACCAGCTCGGTGGCACCCTTGTTCTCGTTGCAGCAGAGGCTGTGCACCGTCTCCACGGCCTTGGAGGTGGACTTGAGCTCGTCCTTGTTGATGTTGACACGCTTGTTCTGCAAGAGGGAAGGAGGACCATCAACACCACACTGAAAACAGCCACACACACTGCAGGAGACGGGACAGACAGAGAGACAGATGTGTGTCAGTTTATCCACACATCTGATATGGCACACAAACACAGATAATGACCAGTGATATAGTGAGATACAGTATATAAAAAAAGTTTGCTTTCAATGTTCACTTGTTTTGGATGATTATGTTCACACAGCAATGGTTTTGCATGTAGATAATAATACATCAATCAATAACATGTTTAAACCAAACAATGAAAGCCGAGCCCAGACGCGGTACGGCCCTCTGCCCTCTCTGCCCACCTTCTTCCACGTCTCCACCACGCTGGCCGCGTATGCCAGGATGTGAATGTACTTGTGCTTGTGGTCCTGGTTGATCTTGGCCCCGGGTTTAAACAGCGACTGCATGAACAGGTCCAGGAAGCCAGGGACCCGGATCTGAGAGAGGGGCCACAGGCAGGGAGAGAGAGAGACACAGGGAGGGCAGTAGGAAGCCTGGGTCAGCAAACACCACTGAGGTTTCATTCTTTTTTTTTTTCATTCATCTTTCTTCTTCTTCACTCAACTAGTGCACAGCCTGGTATCGACTCCAGTGAGACTTTACAGCTCCCTCAACAGATCAAATGACAACTGAACAGGGCTTCTGAATTACACTCTATACACCTGGGTAGAGACAGGGAGGGAGACAAGCAGGTAGACAGGGGGAGCTAGACAGGTGACAGGGTCTCTGCCCATCCCTCACCAGCTCCACAGGAGGGGGGTCCATGCTGCTGAACATCTTGAAGAGCACAGTGATGTCGGCTGGGTTCAGGGCACCCTTGGACAGCATGGCTCCCAGGGCCAGGCAGGCGCGGGGGTAGGCGGCTGCGGTGCCCAGAGCCAACGTGATCTGACTGGCATCATGGCCCCTGCAGCAGCCAGCGGAGCACAGCGCATGTATAACACGGACGACAAATAATCAAAACAGAAATAGATGATGATGATAATACATTTATACATCTATTCATACATCATCTCAGCTCTGTCTGCAAACTGAAACAAACATCATAAACATATCCATTTCTCCACTGGACACATTCAGCAACAAGAGAGGCAGAGGCAGGGACCGTGTCCATACCGTTGGTGAGCAGACTTCTGCACCTCCTGAGCGATCCTACGCACAGCTGAGCCGCCCTGCTCCTCCTGTGCCAGGATGGACATCATGGCCTGGGCAAACAGGTAGGTGTGCTCCCCATGACACACCATCTTCTACAGGGACACAGAGAGAGACACACAGGGAGAGTTCAGACAGAAGCTCTATAATGTATATACATCTGCCGAGAGACCACATGATGAAGTGTCAGACTGATTGGCTGGCCAAGTGTAGGGCAGTGATGGCCAGTCAGTGCTGGTGCTGGAGAGCCATAGGGCCCTGAGCTCTTAACTATTTAAGTGACTTGATTATTAAGAGCCACAGACACCACAGCTTCAACCCCTTATGCCCAGAGGGCAGTATGATGGAGGACCCCTGTAGTCAAAACAGCTGCAGTGTAGCCCCCTATACAGCCCCTGTGCAGTGCCAGACTAGCCCCCAAAAGCCACTACCTACACCACCCCTATAGGCACTGTACCCCTACCACCCGCACCCTCCTAGCAGAGGACACCCACAGCGAACTCAGGCAGGTTCTTCTCCAGGTTGTCCTCGCCGCCGTCCAGCAGCGTGGCCAGCGAGGTCCGCAGCACGCGCGAGAAGACCTCCAGCTGCTGGCAGGCCGTGGACACGCTGGTGATCTCGCCCTGGTACCCTGCGTCTGAGATCAGCTGGGGACAGGACAGGGCAGCACAGAGAGGAATTGGGAGGAGGAAGGGCACAAAGGCAGAAACAGACAAAATCAGATGAGCGCACAAACACAGAGTGTGACTTCTCCCACTGTCACCCCCGCCTTACTAGTAGGCTGTTCCACACAGGAGGATCCCTACCTTCACAGTGAAGTTGAGCATCAGGCAGTCGGGGTGCGCCTCCGCCAGCTTGTAGAACAGGTCTCTCCAGGTGGTGTGGGCAATCATCTGCTCCAGCCAGGCCGGCGTCTGACAGCACATAGAGCACGCAGCGTCAACACAGAGCAGAGGGGCAGACGCACCAAGGGAAAAGGGACAGACGCACAAACGACACAACAGGCACTGACCTCTCCCTCCACAGTGAAGATGGAGTCGGCCTTCTGGGGGTCGAAGTGTTTGATCAGCAGGCTCTTCAGATGGTTCTCCACTCTCTCCTGCACCTGCGCTGGCTCCACTCCTGCAACACACACAGAAATATCAGCTCACATTAGCAAAGCACTGAGGGTATGAGATCAGAGATGAGAGGAGCTCCAGTCAGTCGGCCCGCAGCCTCGTACCCATCTGGATAAGCCACTCCGCCAGCAGGTTGACCGTCTGGGCCACCGCAGTGTAGTTCTCCGACAGCAGCTGGATCACATGCTCTGGAGAGCCGCCCGCCTGAAAATACCTGCACACAGAGGGAGAGGGATGTCAGGACAAACAAATATTTCCTAACTGGTCACTCCAAGCCTGACAAGAATTGATTGATACACGTATACACAGAGACAGACAGACAGACACACCTTCAAAGGCACAGCCAGACAGACAGAAGGACTGATACCTACAGAAGATCCATCAGGCAAATAGAGGGGATGACAGGTACCCAGAGATGCAGACAGACAAGCAGAGAGGCAGACAAGCATACAGGAAGGAAGGTAGGTAGGTAGGTAGGTGTCCTCACATCTTGAGCGTGTTGAAGATGGTGGGCTCCATAATGTAATCGCGGCTAGAGAACTTCTGCAGACACTCCTCCTGCACCTTCCCATCCGTCTCGCCGTCCGTCTCCCCGTCCTCCTGCCGGGCCAGAGCACACTACAGCCTCCTCACTACAGCAGCGCCCACCGACACCACAACCAAGCCTCAGATAACTCGATATCACTATATCATTATTAGTATTATTATTACTATTACAGATTAAGTGGACTTGAAACGTGGTCATCTGTGAAATGTGACACTTGTTGTGTGCAGTATTGAGGGGTAGCGGGAATGTGTTTAATGTACAATATTGTTCGACGTGAGACTTGCATACGAGTCTGTTACTCTCTCTCACTCCACTATGCATGGCGACCAAAACAACAACGAATATACAGTATTTCCCACGCGTAAGTATTTAAGCATGCAATGCAAGTAAAAGCGAAGCAGAAAGGGAGCCCCTACCAGCGCCCCATCTTGACCCTCCCAGTCGGCCGCCGTGCCGTAGTACTCCTCGTCCATAGTCCGGCGAGGCCACTCTGTCACAGCGTTAAACAGTACGGTCTGCCGCCACACACATCAACCCATAAACAACGGCCACTGGGGTCCGTCTTCCTCCCAACGGCAACCGCTTCACCGGCGCACATAAACTGCGTCACTACCGCGCAGTCACACCGCGACTGCGAGAAGGCGCCGCCCTGTGGACCGGAGGCTAAACCTCTCACCCGGCCAGAAAACGCCTGTTACCGCACAGTGTCGCAATATTCGCCGAAATACAGATGTGCAGGAGCAAGTGATTTTCACTACTTTGTCAGTTTACGAGGAGGTGCATAGCATTCACTATAATACATACGGCGAGAGGCAACCGTCACCATCGCAAACACAGCCCGGCGCACGCATGCGTTTGGCCTAAACAGAACACACGCATTGCAATTATAGCAAGGACACAAATGTTAAACCACACCATATATGCAATTACTGATAAATAATCGTTTTCTATATCTACATAGCTTAGATATGTAGAAATTAGTCATTACAGGAAATTGAAAGGTGTCTGCATCCTCCCTGTGTGTGTGTGTGTGAGAGAGAGAGAGAGATTCATCTTTTGAAGTCACCTTGGGCAAAGGGAGCAGCCAAACTAATAAAATAAACCTACAGTCCATCTCCTTCGGGGCCAGGTGGGTTATCCACACACGGACACCACTGCTCGGTTGGGGTTGGCAATGGGAGAGGGGACCGCACCCACGCGGCCTGTGGCGGAGGAACACACAGACCCCTCTCCCCCACTGCTGATCAAGACCAACAGGGGACTGGCAGGAGCACCTACTGTTCCTCTGTGGTGTCCAATGCCTCAGCTGAAGTCCTGACCCCTGAGGAGCTGTGCTGTCCCAGCCATCAGAGGCACTGAGTAGTGTGTTCAGATCAGCAGTGAAGACTTGAGCCCACTTGTGTGACCTCCTCCTTGCAATATTAACATGTAATACTTACCCTTCTTTCACTATAAACATGTCACACACTGTGACCCCACTCACACACTTAATAAACATGTTGCACACTGTTACCCCTCATACACATTGTAAACTTGTGACAGTGACCCCTCACATACTGTAAACCTGTCACTCTAAACCCTCTAAAAGTACTGAAGCCCTGTTGTATTGTAACTCTGCTTCTGTTGTGTTTTGCCTTCTGATCCCCCCCTCCCATACATTTAACTGGCAGCATGCAACTGTACAGCCATTATTACATGAATAAAACAAATGTTACTTTCCAAAACCTGTAAGATTTCTTTGAACAGGGAATCATTTTTATAATCAGGTCAATCACTTCCTGCCTGGATTTCTTGTAGATGTTGTGAAGCCACAGCAGTGATGGATATCCCCGTCATTAGCAGCAGGTTCAGTGTTATGGTGGGCAGTCCTGTCGTGCAGTGGGAGCTGGTGGGTTGGTGGTCTGCTCTGCTCTGTTCCTCACTCTACTCATGGTCCTCTGTTTTACTACACAACCATATTTTTTAATGCTTTATATATATCAGAGAAAAAAAAAAAAAAAAAAAAACTCAAAAACAAAACTGAACAGACAAACAAATGAAAAAATTAAAAATCATGACATAAACCCTTAGCTGGGGAGAGTCGCCCCCCCCCCCCCCCATCAGACGGAGACAGAGACCGCCGATGAGGAGTGACCGGACCTGTCAATCATACGCTCATCCTTCTTACACAAGTACAGTCGCAATCAAGGCACAGGGATATTCTACAAGTTGTTGTTTTTTTTTGTTTTTTTTTTCAATAAAGTTGTACAAAATAATACATTTTACAGTCTGTACAAGAATAATAGTCCAGCAGTAAAATAAAGACAGACATACTTAAAGCCAGAGGGAGGGGGAGGAAGGTGGGGGGGTGTCAGGGAGGGCTTGTTTGAGAGACCGGTGTCCAGATGTTCTGTATGTCATCATCGTCATCACCACCACCATCACCACCACCATACCCTCCTTCTGCATTTAAACGGTTGTATCTTTAGTTTTTTCTTTTAATAATAATAATAATAACAATTATATATCTGTCAGCCCCTCTTTTAAAAAAAACAAACAAACAAAAAAAAAAGTCCAGAGGTTAGAGGTTGGAGGTGAAAGGTGAGGGGTCAGGGCTGTGAATGGATGCCGTAGAGAGAGGGAGCCGCCCCCCCGGGCCACAGCACATCACACACACACCCCCTCCACTGACAGACAACACAGGACACAGCACCTTGGAGAGTTACGTGGTTAATATACATATACACAGGTGTATATGTGTGTGTGAGAGTATGTGTGTGTGTGTGTGTGTAAGGGGTGGGGGGGCAGGTGTGTGTATTTTTTTTTGCACTGTGTGACATTTTCCCGTCTTCTCCCAGCACCCCCACAAGGGTCTCACTGGGCATCCATACTTTCAGTCCAGCAGCAAACAAGCCCCCCCACTCCCACTCCCCCATCCTACTATTCACTCATTTAGTTTGTTTAATTCATTCATTGCTTTGCTTTTTTCTTCACTCCTCTCCACCCACCTCTGTTTATGTTAGTTTTTGTGTCGTTTCATTTTTGCCTTTTTGAGTTTCCATGTGCCTGGCAACTCTAATCAGAAAACCTAATCAGATTTCATCACAAGCTCCCCACTTGCATTTCAGGACAAACAATTATAATATTCATTTTAAAAAGGCTGTGTGTGTGTGTGTGTGCGAGACAACTGTACTGGCGCGACAGCGAACCGTGTGCAGTGCGAGTGTGTCAGTGTCCGGGCTGTGACATCATCTCCGCGCTGGTCTGTGAGTGTCGGTGTGCGCTGCTGTGCGCCGGCCTGCCTGTGTCTGCAGCTAGCTGTGTCAGTGAGCGTCTGCGGCTGCGTTGGGGTTAGTGCGAGTGGCTGTGATTGTGTGTGTGGGGGCGGGGCGGGGGGTGTATCTGGGGGGAGGGTGGAAATGCAGCAAGGGGCCGTCAGTCCTGGCTGGCTGTCCGTACAGTTTTTGTTTTGTTTTCTCTGCATTTTGCTCAGTAGTCTCTCTCTCTTGTTCGCTCCATCTCTCCGTCTCCAAATATCGCTGGATCTTCTCCTCTCGGTTTATTCCAAGGAGTCCCAGAGCAACATGGAAGCGGGGCTGGGCAGGGGCTGGTGGAGAGGGGGCGGCAGGGTGAAGAGTGGGTGTGTCGGGCATTTTGGGGTTTTGGGAGCCTGGGGGGGGGAGGGATGGGTGGAGTCGTAGGTCTCAGGTCTGCGGATGGGAGTAAAGGGTGGAGGAAGGGGGAAGCGGGTTGGGGGGCCACGGGAGGGGCGGAGTCTCTCTCTCTCTTTCGCTCGCTCTCTCTTGCTCTCTCACAACAGCTCGTATTGGCGCAGGTGCATTCTCTGGATGATGTCCCGACAGTCGTTGAAGACGCGGCGGATGTTCTCGGTGTCCACGGCGCACGTGAAGTGGGGGTAGCAATAGTGCCGCCCATCGCCGCTCGCTGTGCTGATCCGCTGGGGGGGGTGGGCAGAGAGGGAGAACAAGAGTATTAGAATATGCACAGTACCATGTACCGTGCTTTTGTTTCATTGACTTAAAACGAGGAAAATTCAATGAAATTTTCTGAAATATGTATTTGTGAGAATATTTTATTGTGACAAGCGTAAATGACTTTGGGTAATGGGGGGAAATAAGTAAGTATTGATTTGAGTTCTGCTGGTTTTTCTTTAAGGAGAATTAGAGGCCCGTTTTTCACAAACATCCACTCACCAGGAACTCGTCACGGATGAAATACTTTGCCCTGGTGACTCTGGGATCCTCTCCTGGCTCTGGTGTTGCTAATAGAGAGGGAGGGAGGGAGGGAGAGAGCAGAGATCACCGTAAGAACCTGGCTGTGCTCTGACTAAAACCCTCGGCAGCAGCCCGGCAGACAGGAAGCTGTGCACCGGAGTTCTAGAAGGTACAGTGCGAGACGGCTGTTCTGCTGCCCTCCTGTGGACAGACAGGGGACTGACGCTCCTCCCCAGTGAGCAGAGAGTAGCACCACATCCGTCACAGGATCTGCCCCCCCTGCCCCTGCTCCCGCCCCTGCCCGGAAAGACTGACTTGACTGACACTCAGTACATTTACACAGAACATGTATTCAGAATTTTAAGTATTTGTGATATTAGAAGTTATAAAACGAATGTTCTGTTAACATACATGGGATTTCTCCATGTTCCCCATATACACGGCAAGGGGAATTATCCGTATATGCTATTAAGTCAGCACACGCAGCTCCTTTCAGTCTCCCCTGTAATTTTGTGGAGATCTGGTGTTCTAATATTTAACGATACAGACTTTTACATTGTTTTGGTATTTGCGTGTATTTTTTTTTCCACATATGGCATTTAATATCAAGAGATTGCGCTGCTATGTGTGGGACTTAACTCCTCACTCTGTCATAAAGCTCACTGCATCTTTTCAGCATCGAGCTGCTTTGTAATTAGTTTCATCATCCGAACAGAAGTAGCAGCTTTGATTTGAACCATGACATCAATCCGCTCCAATCACGCCGCGTCACTGTGGGTTCATCCCCATGTTGGCAGTGTGCCATTTGCATGGATCACAACTCCTTTATTATTCCCAATACTAGAGTTATATCCCACCCACAATGTTCCCAATACTCAGGGCTGGAATATTCAAATTCATATTCCGATATGCAGTTTACATGGAATCTCAGTGGTCATGTAAACGCAGTCTGTCTGTCTGTCTGTCTGTGTGAGGGAGATGGAGTCTCACCGTCGTCAGGGGTGGTATAACGGGCAAACTCTGGGAAGTACTCCTCAATTTTGGACTTCCCCGCCAACACCTTCTCTGCCAGCAGGTCCTGCTTGTTCAGGAACAGGATGACAGAAATGGTCCGCAGCCACCTAGAGAGAGAGGGCGATATATTGTGTAATTTACTTTTGCCAAACTACTAATAGTGATGCCTACAAAGCACATTTAAATTGACTAATTGAATGGGGAGAGAGAGGGAGAGGGAGAGGAAAAGAGCTCTTCAGCATGAAATGATAGGAACTATCAACTAACGGTTGTTTGGCTGTACCTGTTGTTCCAGATGTTCTTGAAGAGGTTGAGCGCCTCCTGCAGGCGGTTGGTGTGATTGTCTTCTCGTATCACCATGTTGTAGCTGCTGCTGGCTACCACAAAGATGATGGCTGTGACGTCTGGGGCAGAGAGAGAGGTGTGAGGACAGGCACAGGGAAACACGTGCACAAGCGTGCACAAGCGCACACAGGCGCAGGTAAGGGTTACACTGAGCGGTACGAGAGACACACACAGACACACACACACAGGTGGGCTGCTCTCACCATTAAAACACTGTATCCACTTCCTGCGTTCATCTCGCTGCCCCCCCACGTCGAACATGCTGTAAAACAGGAGCAGTGTTACACAAAGAAAAATCCTGACACAGGCTTTGCACACCATCCTCTCACACACATACAGCTAACTTCTCTTCCACCGCTCATCACCAGCTTGTCAAGCTCAGACCACGAAGGACACTGGAGAGGACTGACAGGACTGGCACTCACTGGAAATTGACTTTGTCCACCTGGAACCGCGTCTCAAAGATCCCAGAGGTCAGGACTCGGCACCGCAACAGGTCCTGCAGAGGAGGGAGGGAGGGAGATGTACCACAATTTGTCAGAAGAACCATGTTTCCACAACTAGCAAAACAAGAAACCTGGCTACTGCCTGCTGGGTGTTTATCAAGTGAAAAATGTCTGTGAATGTGCTGTACATTTCTGTGTTATTTTTTATTTTAGAGTGAGAGAGAAGGACAGAACAAAGAGAGAGAATGAGTGATACCCTGGGTGGTAGGTCACGGCTGTGGACTCGGGCACTCACCTGGTCTGTAGGAGTGTAGTCATTCTGCTTCACAATGTCTATCTTGTCTAAAAAGCTGGTGAAAAAAAGAGAGAGAGAGAGACTCATTACCACTGGGTGGGCAGGTGGTAGCACTGTCTCCCCCTTGACTGAGGGAGAACACACGGAAGGGCACCCGCCCAGACAGAATCCCTCAGAGCCACTGCCCAGCACCCACACACTGCAACATCCGCTTCACAACACAAACCCTGGCTGAAGCACAAAACTAAACTTATGTATACATGTATGTATACATGTGCATGTGTGTAGATATATATATATATTATTGTAGGTTTTCTTTATTATCAGTTGAACTCCACAAGTCTGTCTATGAAAAATTACTCACGGGCAGCAAAAAACACATAATCCCAATGGTGCTGTGGCTCTACCACACCAGCTACTAAAAATTGCACTGTGTGTGCGTGTGCACGTGTGTGCACGTGTGTGCATGTGTGCATGTAGCTGAGGAGATGCAGTGAGTGGCAAAGTCTGTATTCAGTGTAACTTCGTTTAAAGCAGCAGACTCAACCCTGACATTTCTTGAAGCCAAACCCAATCAGACTGAGCGAACCGCTCGAGACTCTCCGGCCCCCGGCACAGCCTCACTGAAGGTCCAAGAGCAGAGCTTTCTATCAAATGCACTGTTCATTTTATTATTAATCATAATTTCAATATAAATGAACAATGCATATCACACACTGCAATTCCGCAACTAACAGCCAGAGGGGGCACTGCTCTGCCCCAGCACGGGCAGACGGGTGAAGAGAGAGAGCAAGAGGGAGAGAGAGTGCAGTCAGGCAGCTGCTGCTGAGGACTGCCTCTGCTCTCAGGGCTGCAGGCCGTCAGAGGGCCTAGGGATTTTACTTAAATGATTTCACTAACTTTAATATGAAAAATAAAAATCCAAAACAAACAAATTAATAATGAACTTTATTATTCTTTTGTTTTTACCCAGCTGTCCTGTGCTCTCCATGCTCTTCCATCAACAGGGTCATTATCACAGGGAGGTTGGCAGTCAGATATCATCTCTCCCCTGGCTGCGAGTGCAGGCTGCCCTGTCCCCCCACAGCCCTCAGCCCCGCAGTGAACACTGGCAGACAGTTTAGCCGCTGCTTCCCGACCGCATTAAGAGCTCAGAGCTGATAATGGCTTCGTTACGCATTCATCTCGTTAAGGTAACAGCATTAGGGATCAGTTGTGCGGGCAGGCGGGCCAGGATTAGGGGCCTACAGGAGCAGGAGGGAGGGAGGGAGGGTGGCAGCACACTGCCAGCAACAGGACCAAAGAGGGCAAAATGGGAGAAGATCCACTACAACACTGTACCATACTGCACTGCACTGTAGAGCTCTGTACTACACTGCAAAGTACAACTGAGTGGTCTGAGTGGACCCACACAACTCTGTTCCCATCAGCCTCTTCAGGCAGTTTCTAATCTGTTCTGGGGTCACCCCCCCCCGCCCCCCAAGGAACACAGAGCTTCAGAAACAGACCTGGCTGCATGCGCTTCAATGCAGGTCCCAGCCAGGCCCCTTACTGCAGCACTTTGCGATGAGAAAGGCGAGGAGGGGCGATGACCGGTGTTGGTTATGGCAGTAACCCCCACCCCATTTCTACCTTTTGCCCCACCCACCCCTCCCCCAATATAAAGCCTCCAACCAAGACACACTTATCTTTATTAAACAATGATTAAATTACTAATTAAATTATTAAAATCAATCTATAAGTAAAAGCACATACTAGGGAGAGAAAGGGAAGGGCTCCTGCTGCCCTTTGGCCCGCTGTGAGAGCAGACACACAGACAGCTCTGGGTGGTTGACAAGGGAGAGAGGGGTGGGGGGAGGGGGGCATCAGTCATTAACAGCCCTGCACTGGATCCCTGCAGCTCAAGGGATACGCCCTATACATACACGCACGCACTCTCTCCCTCGCTCTCTCTCTCTCTGTGCCCTCCCCTCCCCTCCTCCACCTCTCCAGAACTCGCTCTGACAGGAGAGATAGCGCGGGGCCGCTCGGCGCAGTCTGACAGTACAGGCAGGCTCCAAAAATAGCTCCCAGGCGCGCGGGCCTCCAGCACAGTTGCTATGGCGACGGAACCACAGGTTGCTATAAATAGACTATCAGCTCAAAATCTTGTGTGTGTCTGGAGAGAGGCCAGCCCAGAGAGAGAGGGAGAGAAAGAGAAAGAGAGAAAGCAGGCTAGCCCAGCCTAAGCGAGAGAGAAGGGAGAGGCCAGCCCAGCCTAGCAAACAGCAAAGCACAAGGAGAGAGAGAGAGAGAGAGAGAGAGAGAGAAGGGGGTGGGGTAGAGGGGGGCCAGCACAGCACAATAAACAGTGAGAGACAGAGGGAGGGAGATGCCAGCAGAACAGGGTGGGTAGAGAGAGAGAGAGAGAGAGAGGTGCGAATAGATATGGCTACACAGCACACTCACTCCAGCATATATACACACCACGCACAGACACGAGAGACAGAGAGGGATGTTGGTGTAGAGACACACAGACTAATGTCTAAGAACTGCACCGACACAGTCAGGGAGAGAGCGCTGGGGTTCACAATCCTGAGCTGGGGCACAGACACACACACACACACACACACAATGTCTCGGTCTCTCTCACACACTCAGTGGAACACTGAAGGAAGCAGGAAGGTTTCCCTGACAGAACTACTCCTTTCAATGAGTCGACCCCCCTGCCCCTCCTCTTCCTCCTCTTCTTCCACCACCACGACTTCTGTTGTCTATGGGTTTTGTTTTCAACACCGACTGCCCCACTGAAATCCCAGTCCTTGCTCCTCTCCCCCCTCCTTCTCTCCCTCTCCCTCTGTGTGCTGGTGATGACTCAGTGACTCAGATCCAGCCATTTTCTGTCACTGCAGAGACGCTGCCGCTCAGACAGTGAAAGCGAGAGAGAGGGAGCAAGACGTAGAGAGCGGAAAAGACCAAATTACCCCACACACAATAATAATAATAATAATGATAAATGTTATTAAGTTGATCAAAGGCTTTTACCTCGAGTGATTTACAGGGAGAGGTGGGTGAATTATGACAATTTTAGTCCCGTTTCCATCTTAAAACACCCAAGATAATACTCGTGCAGCATGAGAGACCATGTAACCCTAAAACCAAACCTTACAGGACATGGTCAGGCCAGCACTAGACCTGTACATCCACACCAGGGCTACAACAGGACCCATATATTAACAGAAGCCCTCAACTCAGGGCGTGTAAGAACACCCCAAATCCCACAAGGTAAAATTAGCCAACACATTACCAGAACCTGCCAGAAACAAATTACACGGCAGCAAACCTGAACGCAATGCACAGACCAGTAGTGCATTTAGGCCTCATCCCAAACCCTGACGAGGGGGTGCACGACGGTCACGCCAAGAAAAATCAGTCTCTAAAAAAACAGATGTACCCTGTTCACAACCTGCCACAATAGACCATCACAGTGTCCACACTCTACGACCCTGTCCTCAGAGCCTAACCTCGACCTTAGCACCCTCTTAGCCCCGCTAACCTTGGCAGCCCCTTTCAGCGCAGCACACAGCAGACCACACAGAGAACATCCCTGCCACACCCCATGGAAATACACACACACTAGCGTGGGTGTACTGTATTGTATTATAGTTTGTGTGTGTGTGTGTGTGAGAGAGAGAGAGAAAACTCTACACTATTCTGCCTCTGTGTCAGTGCAGTGCAGTTCCCTGCCTCCCTCCCTCTCTCACAGCACAGTAGTGTTTTGTCATGGCTGTCCTTTACTGAAACGGGAGAGAGGGAAAGGGAGAGGGAAAAGATGGGGGAGGGGAGAGTATGTGTGTGTGTGTGTGAGAGAGTGAGTGTGTAGGGGGGGGGCAGGTCGCTCTCTCTGTCTAGAAAGGAAAGGGGCTTCTTTTCATTTGCTGGAGTAAATTAATCCCTTTGTAAACACGACCCCCTCCTGCCCTCCACCAATAGAAAATAACCCAGTAACATCTCTCTCCCTCCTGGAGTGACTGAGTGTCTTTCTGTCTCCCTCCCTCCCTCCCTCCCTCCCTCTCTCTCCCTCCCTCTTTCCTTCTGCAGCACAGCGTTGCTAAAAATAGGTCAGCACTCTTTCTGTCTCCCTCTCTCACTCTCAATTCAATTTCAATTTTTCAATTTAAGGTGCTTTATTGGCATGACAAACAAATTTGTATTGCCAAAGCAACTGAACATACATACATGTATGGAAAATAAATAAATATAATAAATCACAATACCTTATAATAAAGTACAGAAGAAATATAAATTATATTTTATACATTATATTTATAAATGTTTTGTTTTTCAAACAGAGAAATACAAGGACATACATTACAAATGAGTATTTACACTTCCTTTACAACTGGTGCTCATGTGTCACTGTGCCCCTCAGGCTGTGTCAGGTGGCGAAATATTGGGCAGCCAAGGGGGCTGTGTCCCTCCCCCAATAGGACTGACAGTTTTTCTTTTCAATTTCTTTTACATTTTTTCAAAGATTGGGTGGGCATTTATTATTTTATTATAGAATGTGTCCCTTATTTGGGCATATTTACTGCAGTGGAGGAGGAAGTGCATCTCTGTGTCCACCTCTCCTGTCTCGCAGTGACCACAGCGCCACTCCTCTCTGGACAGCACTGCCTGTGTCGCCCCGTCTCTATGGCCAGGCTGTGGTCACTGAGCTTGTACTTGGTCAGGATCCATCTCTGCCTCGTATCTCTGACAGTGAAGAGAGACTCTGCCAGGGTGTATTCTCCGTTTAGGGCCCGATAGCAATCCAGTTTACTTTAGAGTTTAGTTTCTTTGTTCCAATGTTCCAAATAGAAGGTTTTGGTTATCTTTATAATTTGGTTGACTCTGATTGGGGGCAGGTACACAGTGCTGACCTGAGGCTGGTCTCTGTTCGCAGTATTAGTGGGGGTCAGTGCCGTGAGCTTCAGGGCCAGCTGACTCAGGGGACTCTTTTCAGGGCTGGCCTCCCTCTTATTCTCAGTAACTCACTCCCTCTCTCCTCTCCCACAGTCCCACAGATTGGGAATTCCATCTGCCATCACCCTCCCCCTCCCCCTCCCCCTCCCTCTCTCTGTCCTCTCATCCATCCATCCACCTCTCCCAGCACCTGTGTGTTTGTGCTGCGTCTGCCTCAGTCAGTGCATCCATAAGTCTCTCTCTCCCCATTCAATTCAAAAAAGCTTTATTGGCATGACTAACTGACATCTGAGTTGCAATAGCACTGACAGTGTTCAGGAACAGGGCAGTGGGAGCAATAAACTCTCTCCCTTTCTCTGTGTATATGGGCTGTCTGTCAAGATGCTTTCCTCCAATAACACAAAGGAGAAATTCTGGTAAAGCACTCTTGAGTTAGAGATGGGAAAAGGGTAAAGGACAGAGAGGGAGAAGTAATACAGAACATGATGGTAATCAGGACAGAGCGCGAGAAATTGAAGTGCCCAGAGCCGGCCGACTATCAGAGTGCACAGCCCAGTCACACCACCAGCGACAACAGTCTCTCACACAGCCTGTACGCAATATATAAAATCCCAAAGAAACAAACTGCACGGGCCAGTTACAAAAAACAACAAAGTGTCAGCATAGAGAAACCCCACCGACCACAAAAGCAAGCAAATGTCTGCTTAGATAGATATTGATATATAACTGTGTTGTATCACATTTTCACACTGTGTCAGTATTTCAGAGCTGTATTAGCATGTCCAAGCAGTGCGTCAGGAGTGTGTACTCACTACTGTGCGCAGTCGATCAGCTGATACTCGTTAGATCTCTCGTAGCACGCCTTCACACCCTCGTCCTGCCACAGCACGTTCGTGTGCTCGTAGAACTCCTGTCAGAGAGAGGGAGGGAGGAGAGAGAGGGTTAGCCTATGAAGCAGGGTTACACCAATTACCTTTTGACTCATCGTGTGACAACACAGCCTCCGTGAGACTGTGGCTGCATGCACACTAGTTCACACAGACACTACTCGGAGCCCCCACTCCCATCTGCACTGAAGACTCGTGAGACTTTCGCCTTGTGAGGCAGCTAAAGGAACTCTGAAACAGAATGGGAAGATACGTGTCTGCCATCACCACAAACATGGAGCCCTGCTGGCACAACTGACCAAGTGCCCAGTGTGTGTATAGTTGGGGGGGCTGGGGTAGCTGTAGATTGCAATGCCCAACTCCCCCTACTAAATGGACCTTGGTTAACCCCCCCACCCCCTCCATATACTTCCTCCCTCCTCTGCTGTCCCAGGAAACACACATCTGCCCCCCCTTCTTTCTCTCCGCAACAGAGACTTCATTGATGATCAGTCACATGCATATACAGCAGTGAGGAAGGGAGCAAGAGAGAGAGGGAGTGAGTAAGAGAGGGTGAGAGAGAGACTTAGACAGCCAGATCTTATTCCATTAGTGAGGCCGGCCCACAATCCACTGGGCTGTGGCTGAATGGCACATTGTTCCTTCAGCTCACTGGCTCTCTCCTCATCTTGGTATTTTTATTGTTATACATTTTCCTTAAAAAAAATAATTTTAAAAAAATAAGAGGTTTAACAGAAAAAACGAATTTGAAAAAAACAGAGGGGGCGGGGGGCTGGCAAAATAAAAGTTATTGATTTGAGTTACTGTAAATTGCAGTAAAGTTTTCATAATGGAAAACTACAGCTTACTGCAGCACAAAACATTGATCTGCCTGACACACCGCACAATCAGGCCTTGCTTACAGACCCACACCAGATTTGGGGCCAAGCTCCTGTTGCTCAGTTCCAATCCCAACTGCAGTTCCTGCTCAGTGATTCCCATCCCGCTTCCCGTAACTCTGGAGATCTTTCCACTGTCCGTTCAGATAATTCCAAATTCCAGAACTGAAACAGAACCGGCCTGGAACCGGAACCAACCTGGAAGCTATCAACCAGGTTCACACAACATATGGCAGAACCCTGTAAGACGGCACGCCCTGAGGACTGCCAGACGAGCAGCTCTGAGGCAGCTCCCCTCCTCACTGGGCCCCAGCACTGGCCAACCCAGTGCCAGCAGCACATTGGCACGAGCAGAACCCTGTACACTGAAGCAGCGCAGGGCTGGAGAACCCGGGATAAATCCCATCAGAGTGTCTTTCGGGACTGCGCACACCTGTCTACCTCTAGTTACCCCATTCGCCCATAGAAATTACACACGGATACAGATATACAAGTGCATGTGGACCCAGAGACAGAGGATGTAAAAGATAAGTACATAAATGGACACAAACAAAGAACAAAGTGCAGGAAATGGATAAATAAAATACAAATAACAAAGAAAGTGTTTTTTGCTGGTTATAAAACCCACAATTCCACATTTTTCTGCCGTTTCCAACCCACAGATGCATGCCAAGCTGCTGGCCTCGTGTTCCAGAGGATGGGGGGGGGGGGGGGGGGGATGTAACAGAGCAACCGTCTGAGTCCTGGATCCCCATAGTGACATGGGAGGGGGTGGTGGCAGAGAGCCGATTCAGTTAGACAAGGCAAGGGAGAGGACCAGGGAGGTGAGAGGATGGGGGACAAGGGAGACAGGGGGAGGAGGCCCCACAATGAGCCCTCGGCCCCAGACTATGCTTTAGTTTAGTAACTTTTCCTCCAACCTCAGGGGGAGCGAGTCTGCCCTCGGACCCGGACTGCTGCGAGGAATGAGACCGTTCGTAAGGACTGTGGCTCACACCACCCCCTCCTCCCCCAGTCCGCAGCTGAATTCAAGTGCAAAAGAATAACACGACCTTCACCAAGACACAATGGCAGAGTCTCGATGGGTGTAAAGAGACAAAGACCCACAGCCACAATCCACGTAGCCATGCCCAGCCCAACACAGCCTGGCACAGCCCAGCACAACACAACACAGTCAGACAACATAAAACAGCCCAACACAGCCAAGCCCAGCTCACACAAAACACAACACAGCACAGCCACGCACAACATAATACAGCACAGCACAGCCTGACCAGAAATGTGTTTATTTGACTTCAACCACCTCCTCTCACTCTCTCTCCTCCATCAGAGTTCTCTCTCTCGTCTCCCTTCTCCATTTCTTCCCACTCCTACCCCCTTCTTCCTCCTTCCTCACAGCACCCCCCCCCCCCTCCCGGGGTGTGCACGCTATGCTGGTGGCGATAGAGGCAAGCACTGAACCAGTTAGACCGGTTGGTGCAGGATGGGCTGTGGGGATGACGACAACTGATCGACCCACTGCAGAAAACTTCCCGTTACCAGTCTACTACACCCACGCCATGGCCAGAACACACACAGCACACAGACAACACACTGTACTGCACTGTGACACGCCGACACAACCCACTGTACTGCACTGTGAGAAGCAGACACAACCCACTGTACTGCACTGTGAGAAGCAGACACAGCACATTGCCCGTCACTGAGACACGCAGAAACAACCCACTATACTGCACTGTGACAACCCACTGTATTGCACAGTGACACGCAGACACAGCACACTGCCCGGCACTGGGACATGCAGGCACAGCACACTGCCCGGCACTGGGACATGCAGGCACAGCACACTGCCCGGCACTGGGACATGCAGGCACAGCACACTGCCCGGCACTGGGACATGCAGGCACAGCACACTGCCCGGCACTGGGACACGCAGGCACAACCCACTGCCCAGCACTGGGACACGCAGACACGGCACACTGCACAGCACTGGGACACGCAGACACGGCACACTGCACAGCACTGGGACACGCAGACATAGCACACTGCCCGTCACTGAGACACGCAGAAACAACCCACTATACTGCACTGTGACAACCCACTGTATTGCACAGTGACACGCAGACACAGCACACTGCCCGGCACTGGGACATGCAGGCACAGCACACTGCCCGGCACTGGGACATGCAGGCACAGCACACTGCCCGGCACTGGGACACGCAGGCACAACCCACTGCCCAGCACTGGGACACGCAGACACGGCACACTGCACAGCACTGGGACACGCAGACATAGCACACTGCCCGTCACTGAGACACGCAGAAACAACCCACTATACTGCACTGTGACAACCCACTGTATTGCACAGTGACACGCAGACACAGCACACTGCCCGGCACTGGGACACGCAGACAAAACCCACTGCCTGGCACTGGGACACGCAGACAAAACCCACTGCCCGGCACTGGGACACGCAGACAAAACCCACTGCCCGGCACTGGGACATGCAGACCCACTGTACCACACTGCACCCTCACCCTGTTCTGATGCAATGTGAAATTTTATAGTATCCTGAATAGTACTTACACTTTATATGTCTGTTTTAACCCAAGTTTAATATTTAGTGTAATATTGTGTCTGGAGATGTGCAGATGTGCTCAAAATGGGGCAGTAAGCGACAGGGAATAGCCAGTGCCTGGCGAAACACAGCCCGCCCACACGATACAAGCCATTGTCACTCACCATGGAAAAGCATACAATGCACGGACTGAAAAACTAACCCTTTATAAAGATACACAAATGATAAAGCTTAGCAAATTAAAACATACATGCATGCATACAGTGCATCTGGAAAGTATTCACAGCGCTTCACTTTTTCCACATTTTGTTATATTACAGCCTTATTCCAAAATGGATTAAATTCATTATTTTCCTCAAAATTCTACAAACAATACCCCATAATGACAACGTGAAAGAAGTTTGTTTGAAATCTTTGCAAATTTATTAAAAAATAAATAAAAAAAAAGCACATGTACATAAGTATTCACAGGCTTTGCTCAATACTTTGTTGAAACACCTTTGGCACCAATTACAGACTCAAGTCTTGTTGAGGATGATGCTACAAGCTTGGCACACCTAGTTTTGGGCAGTTTCTCCCATTCTTCTTTGCAGGACCTCTCAAGCTCCATCAGGTTGGACGGGGAGCGTAGGTGCACAGCCATTTTCAGATCTCTCCAGAGATGTTCAATCGGGTTCAAGTCTGGGCCACTCAAGGACATTCACAGAGTTGTCCTGTAGCCACTCCTTTGTTATCTTGGTTGTGTGCTTAGGGTCGTTGTCCTGTTGGAAGATGAACCTTCGCCCCAGTCTGAGGTCCAGAGCGCTCTGGAGCAGGTTTTCATCAAGGATGTCTCTGTACATTGCTGCATTCATCTTTCCCTCGATCCTGACTAGTCCCTGCCACTGAGAAACCTAACCACAGCATGATGCTGCCACCACCATGCTTCACTGGGTTCCTCCAGACATGACGCTTGCCATTCAGGCCAAAGAGTTCAATCTGTTTCATCAGACCAGAGAATCCTTCAGGTGCCTTTTGGCAAACTCCAGGCGGGCTGTCATGTGCCTTTTACTGAGGAGTGGCTTCCGTCTGGCCACTCTACCATACAGGCCTGATTGGTGGAGTGCTGCAGAGATGGTTGTTCTTCTGGAAGGTTCTCCTCTCTCCACAGAGACATGCTGGACCATTGGGTTCTTGGTCACCTCCCTGACTAAGGCCCTTCTCCCCCGATCGCTCAGTTTGGCCGGCGGCCAGCTCTAGGAAGAGTCCTGGTGGTTCCAAACTTCTTCATTTACGGGTGATGGAGGCCACTGTGCTCATTGGGACCTTCAATGCTGCAGAATTTTTTCTGCACCCTTCCCAGATCTGTGCCTCGATACAATCCTGTCTCGGAGATCTACAGACAATTCCTTGGACTTCATGGCTTGGTTTGTGCTCTGACATGCACTATTAACTGTGGGACCTTATATAGACAGGTGTGTGCCTTTCCAAATCATGTCCAATCCACTGAATTTACCACAGGTGGACTCCAATCAAGTTGTAGAAACATCTCAAGGATGATCATTGGAAACAGGATGCACCTGAGATCAATTTTGAGTGTCATGGTAAAGGCTGTGAATACTTACGTACATGTGCTTTTTTTGTTTTTTATTTTTATTTGCAAAGATTTCAAACAAACTTCTTTCACGTTGTCATTACGGGGTTTTGTTTGTAGAATTTTGAGGGAAATCATTTAATAAATTTTGGAATAAGGCTGTAACATAACAAAATGTGGAAAAAGTGAAGCGCTGTGAATACTTGCCGGATGCACTGTAAATTGAAAAATATCAAAAACATCACAAGGTTGCCAGAGACAGCGCAGAGCACAGGTTATATGAGGTCAGAGATCTTCCTCTTTGCTGGCTGTGCCTGTGGTCCCACCTTGCTGAGGCGGCCCCATTTCCCCCCCACTTGGCTATGACATTCGCACACCTAAAGCTCGTGTCAGAGTCTCACTGCAGGTCACAGGGGGCTAGGCGGGTGTCCGGTCAATCAACCTAATTACTCAATTCAATTACTCAACCTAATCAATTCAACACCTCTCCTATCCCGGGTCTAATGCAGACTAGGACTTAAAAGACATCTGTATATAAAGAGTATTCACACACACACACATTATATATATATATATATATATATATATATATGTATATGTATACCTGTAGCTCTTGCACACTACTGGTGTATCATGACAGAGCTTGGTGTCACAGTCTGTCTTGCTGTGCAGGGGGCTGGGGATAGGACGGGGGGCCCAGTGCAGGGCATTAGGGTCTATTAACTGTAATCAGCAGGAAGATGTTGTTTAATTAGGCAGGCCAGGTGAACTTGTGTTGCTGTCTGGGGAGTGTTAGACCTGCGCCAGGTGAGTCTCAGGAGGAGTGTGTAACCAGCTAACAAGGGCCCCAGTGGGAGTAGGAACGTTAATTAGTGCTAAAAGAAGGGGTGGGGGGGGCGGCTACAGCTATCAGGAGTGTAACATCCACAAAACACCAAGCCTGGGACACTAATAAGGATTGTTTTTCCCACCCCTTTACTTTTTTAATGTGTGTGTTTTTTTAAAGTGTGTGTGAGTGTCAGAGAGTGTGTGCACGCGTGTACAAGTGGGAGCAAGTGTACACACACGTGAGTGAGTGAGTGGGTGGGTGGGTGTGCCCGAGAGCGCAATTGTGCATGAGGGCCGAGGCGCAGCTCACCGGAGGAAACTCGAAGTCCTTCTGGTTGACGAGGTTCAGGACGTAATCGATTCGGAACTGGTTCTCCGGACCAGCCAGCTGAACGGGCGGAGCTAGAGTGCTCATCGCCGTCACGATCGTCTGCACAGGTAGAGAGAGAGAGAGAGAGAGAGAGTGTGTGTGTGTGTGTCAAACACACAGACCCACAGACTCTGCAGGGTGTTCTAGAACACTTATTCACCAGAAACTGATGATGTTACAGACAAGGGACACAGAAGGGGCAACAGAGAGAGATGAAGGCTGAGGCTCTGTACACCACTTACCTCTATAGCTTCTTTTATGTTATTTTTAATATCCTGAATTTTCAGTTTTTTCTCTCTGGTGGGAAAGAAGAAAAAAATAATAATTAATAGAAGATCCAAAAGGGAAAGAAATCATCAAATATTTTACAGATTACAGAAGTCCAACAGCAGGTGGACCAGGACTAGGAGGTGGGTCTTGGCTCTGCATGAACAGCCCTAAGAGAGAGAACACACTCCAGGAATGTCAGGAAAGAGAACAACACATGACAACACCCAGAAGAAGTTTTTAGATTGAAGACCAGTGCTACACACACCTAACAAATAGGATAACCAGGTTATACAGTCACCAGGGGAGGCCCGCGTGCGATTCTGGGTTTCGAGACCCTTCCTTTACAGGGCAAACCGCCCCCATGTTTGAGTGCCCTCTCTGAGACGCCTCGGAACCCTTCACTCTGACACCGTGCTGGCATACACTGGGTTTTTAATTTCTTTATTTTTTAAACATATTTTGCTTGTTGCTGTAGTTTGGTGTCACTACTTTCACTTCCCTCATATCATTAGGTTTTTCGGTTAACCCTGGCAACGCATCACACGGCACCTGTACTTGGGACAGTTCACACCCCTGGATTCTTCTCTAATAATAGTTTGAGAAGAGAGGTGGCTATTGAGGGTAAAATAAAGCAAAAGCATTAGAGATGGGAAAGAGAAGTATAGGGAAAATAGCGAGAGAAAAAATAAAGAAGCAGTGGGAGAGATTTACAGAGAGACACAAAGAAGAGGAAGAGAGAGAGAGAGAGACAGAGACATGAGGAAGAAAAAGAGCAAGAGGAGGAAGCAGGATGACAGGGATTGCATGTTCTGTGCTAGGTGCTCAGGTCTTTCCCCTGCCCTCAGCCCAGCAGTGTTCCAGTGTGAACCACATAGCCTGCTTGTGCTCCCCAGAGTCACGGCACTGGGGCATCAGGTGGAACCGGAACTGCGGAAAGGCCACAATGGAACGCCTGCCGGCAGCCCTGGAATGGCAAGAATGCCTGTAATGCTAGGGGCGGGGCAGGGGCAGGTGCTAAACATGTCAGTGGTCAGCTTATTAGGGCAGAAGCAGGGCCCGGTTTATGTGAACACACAGAGAGAGGAGAGCCTGAAAGGAGAGGATCTGACCTAGAGAGCGAGAGAGGAAGAGAGAACGAGAGAGAGAGAGGATGGCCTGCAGCAGGGGCACAGAAGACACACCCTGCCACTGCTTATTGAGTTAGGAGCCCTGTTGAGAAGTGCCTGTTTACATTTTCAACATTATAGTCATTAAAATCACATGCAACCAGAGGAAGCAGAGAGAGAGAGAGAGAGAGTGAGTGTGTGTGTGTGTGTGTGTGTGTGTGTGTGTGTGTGTGCGTGCGTGTGCGTGCACGCATGCTTGTGGGAGCGATTCGGAGAGAGTGCACCTCATTCTGTGTCCGTGTGCATGTTGTGTCGCTCAATCTGTGTGTATAAGAGAAAGAAGGCCCCTGTGTAGGAGTATCTGTGTTTGTGTGTATGTCAGTGTAAATGTGCAAACAAGTGTGCCATTGTGTGTGTATGTATAAGCGAGTGTGTTGTGCAGACAGTGCAGTGTGCCATCCTCCTCAGGTGAGCATCTCTCCAATGGGGGGGAGGGAGGGAAGCCCTGGCTGCAGCTTCCTGTGTCGTACCTGCGGCTGCGTGGGCGGGTGGGACTCTGTGGTTTGTGCAGCTATTCAAAATAAATTCTTGATGCCTGCATTGAAAAGGGTGTGTGTGTGCTTGCATGAGTGCGTGAGCCTTTCCACGACTTCGGAAACATTACGTGCACACGATATCTGTATGATGGGAAAGACAGTTGCTTTTTCTTGTTTTGTTTGTAGGTCTGTTTTACCACAGCACTGAAACAAAGTAATCCCAAGACTGCATGAACAAGAGACTCACTCGCTCTCACACATGTCCTCTCTTAAAGACACTTCCGCAATCAGGTTCACACTCTCCTCCTTCCCACCCCCCATATGCCATGTTCTCTCTGTCCCAGAACGCATCAACACGTTAGTCTGATTTCACTGGATGCAGAAGCCGTCCTGTTCACACACCCCCACACATCCATTATGTACACACATACTGCACACATAAAATAATAATAATAATGAGGAGGAGATTAACTTATGTATGATTTTACATATACTTTTTGCAAATACTTTCGCTTTCCATTAGGACCAAAACCTACAGCAGATTGAAAAGAATTAATCCCTCTCTCTCTCACCCTCTCTTCTCCCTCTCCCTTCCTGCATTTCTTCTCTCAATTTAACCCTCTCTTGCCTGTGTGTGGTCAGCCCTCCCATTGAAACCATGGACAGGGGCATACCCAAGACCACATGCACTGTACTACACTATTACATAACATTATACTATATTGCACTAATTCTAACTATTACACTACGCAGCACTACATCAGAAGACCGATCAAAGAATACAATCGGGTCCATACACTTCAGAATCCAGAGGAACGTAACCAGTTAGCTAGTGATCGGTCCAGAGAGATCCTACAGCAGGCCCCTCCCCCACGGGCCACGGTGTGGGGGCCCTGCCAGCTGGGTGTCCAGCTCCCAGCACCGAGGCAACACAGACCAGGGACTGCCCAGCAGCCTCTATGTACGGCATCAAAATAATACCAAAATAGGTGGACAACAGCAGGGGGTCATGGGAAACAGAGGCAGAACGTAGGTAGGAGGCTGTCTCTGCTAAGAAGGTAGGCCTGTCTTTCACAGCACAAAAATGTGCAAAACAGCTCTGGGGGGGTACATGTTCTATGCAGACAGTCCCCAATCCTCTTCACCCAGACAGTGCGTCAGTCAGACCGCTGGGCCTTCTGTGGCGCTGGTGGGGTGGGGGCTGTGTGCGGGCGGTAGTTTCTGAATGAGTGTGCGATGTACTCAGAGAACAGGAAGAGCGAGGGACAGTGTGGTTTCAGAGACTGCCTTCTTGAAAACACACTGCTTCTCTTCTCTTCTCTGTGGCGGCAATGCGCAGAATAACCCCCCAGCCCAGCCAACTGCAACCCCATCCTATCATCCTGACTGAGCTTAGGAAGTCAACAGTACACACACCAACACACAATCACACACTGTGCGCTACGGTATCTCCGGGAAAACATTGAGCATGGACCTGCAGAGACAGAGGTGAAGAGAGAAAGAGAGAGAGATGGACTATATGCAGGAGCCAAGCCTGTACAGAAACACGCATAGAAGAAAACAGCACCGCATTGGAGCCCACAACACTATGTCAAAACCAGGGGTTGGGAGAATTCAGGTTGTTGATATTTAACCCCTTATAGGTTCCTGGCCTGTGAGCCGACACAGCTTGACCGTACCCCACACAGAGGAACCTAATTCAGCCATGCAGTGTGGAGCCAAACCCAGACCCAGACACTTACTCTGCATTGAAGCCATTGACATGTAGGATCTTCATCTGCTTCACGATGGTGCTTTTCCCGGACTCACCAGCGCCTGCAGGAACACAACAGACAAGAAACCCTTGTAAAAACCACCAAACCAATTGGGCAGTAAAAGGGGCTCATTCGCGTAGTGCACACGCTGCAAGAGATGACCTCAACCGCTCGCTGAACATGGATCTGCACCTCCTGCCACGCCCCCATTACTGTGGCACAGAACCAGCCTCCCGACAACCCCTGCTGGCCTTCCCTGGTGTTCCTGGCCACCACTGTCCCCCAGCCCAGCTTTGTTGCAGCGAAAAGGCCTGTGTAGGACACACCAGCTCCCAGCTACTACAACACTTCCGGACCCATTTGATCATATCCTGTTAAATAAGAACGGTGCTGTTCTACACGTAGGCTGTGTGAAGACAGTTCCTCTATATTCCTCTGTAATATGAAGGAGGTTAACGCGTTTGAAAACATGCTAAACATGTCCTCATCTGCCTGTCTTGTTCGCCCCACACACACACACACCTCCTTAAGTCCGACTCTCTGGCGCCTGTTGATGATGTCATTGTGGCTCACGTGGTAAAGGAAAGAATAATAACTTGGCCATTTTATATAAAATAAATACATCTACAGACAATAAGCTTTTGGTTCATTGGACACCCCATCTCAGACTTTGACAACCTAATCAAAAAAGCAAAATAAGGCTTTGTTAAAATAATTTAAACTGGGCAGCAGTTTGCAGTAGTTCTCAGAGCTCTGGACTCCTGAGCGGGGGGTCGTGTGGTCAATCCCAGGTCTGGGACCCTGCTGTTGAGCAAGGCTTTGAGCAGGATACTGTACCTCAATTGCTCCAGGAAAATCCCAGCTGTAGAAATGGATACTTGTATGTAAACAATAAAGCACATGTATATTATCAATTGTAAGTCACAGTGGATAAGTGTGTCTGCAAAGAAATGTAATAAAAATAATAATAATAAAACAGGTCAGGAAATCAACCTGGGAAGTTCAGTATGCTGGGAACCATCCCACACGACAGCCACCCCCTCACCTCCCTCTCTCGTGATTTAGCACATGGGACCAAAACTGTGCTGCTCCAGGAGGGGGACAGCATCCTGCAGTTCTTTTACTACATTTTGTAAAATCTTTTTTTCCTCTCATCCAGCTCTCTTGAAAACCCCTGCCACACTCCGCAACAGAGCATAGCCAATCCAAGCGTTTCGGTCACCCAAGACAGATAACAAGCTCAACCGGGCAGTGACCGAGATCAGGTAGGGGTCATAAAGGATGCTAAAGACCCGGCAGTGTTCCAGGACCAGGACCGAGAACCTTCGCTTGAACTCCCTGTCGGGGAAGCATACACCCACCAGCTCACACCCCCTCGTTCAGAGCCAGTACCACAATGGGATTCTGAGACAGGAACGCCCCCCCCCGCCTGAGGTGGTACAGAGATGATGAGAACAATGATAATATGAAGGTAACGAATGCTTTCTGACCACCAGTTTGCATAAAACCCACAGGACACAGCACCACTCTTTTGAATACGGATGCATTAACTGACCTGTTAACAATGGTCGTTAACTAATTAGTTAAGTGAAGTAAAATATATATAATTTATACACTTACACAAACACACACACACACACACTGCAGCAGCAACAGGTAAGAAAAAGTGCAATCTGGTTGTGTTGGCGTGAGACCCTGTCTGTAGAGAGCTACACAAGGGGGGAAACACCTGCCTCACTGATTCACAGGACAAAAAATGTCACATACAGAACTTATTTTTGCAGTTCTAAACTTCAGCTGGAGACACTCCTACAGAAGCCCCTGTGCACGCAGCTCCAGTGAACAAACACGTAGAGGAATCTCGCACTGCTAATGTGAGTGAACCGCTCTCCCCAGCCTGGCATTGCTCTGTTCCTCCCAAATCAATTAGTGACCCTGGGGAGACGGGCAGTGGCTGCTACACCAGCACTCCGGAGAGACAGAGTGAGAGAGACATACACAGAGAAGGCCTGCCCGTCCCTGCCCTGCTGTCATAGTTGCAAGTTCACTGTCCAGTCAGGGAGCATGGTGCAAGGTGGCGGGGGGGGCAGTGAGGGGGTGCTACATCACAGCCTGCATTGAGATTACTTAATTGACAGCGTTATTTTGATTGATTGGGCTGCATAGCTGTACCCTAACCAGTGGGGCCCAATTCAATGAAGACGACTCATGCAGGAAAAAGACGAATCCACGGATGTCACAGAACCAGACCGGCTAGAAACCCAGGGGATGCAGGTCAGTGGGCTGTAGAGCGGTTTGGTTAAGTAATGAAGTGAAGAGGAAATGTGCAGCCCCCACTGTACGGACGCTCATTCTCCCTGCTGTTGCACAAGTGACCCTTTGTGAATTAACTGGCGTGGTCACAGTTACAATGCGCTTTGCTTACAGGGCTGGGCCGGGCCGCTGCAGTGGGCTTTGTAGGTCCTGTTCACTCAGCGCTACAGAGTCAGAACTACAACCAAGCTGGGTGACAGGAACTCCTAATCCTCATAAGGACTCCAATGAAGTCACTAAGACCAGAGGAGGAATGTGAACCCGAGGAGTGGGAGTGGCACAGGTTACATTTTCAGTACACCAGGTCAAGGCAGAGTGCAGGGAGATGAGCACTCGCTATAGAGTCCCACAAGTGTAGTCCCAAACCCAGAGACGCACAGGTCAGCCTGTCCATCATGGACCATCTGCGGTCCACCAAACAACTGGCTGCTACACTAAGCAAACCAGCAGGTAAGAGTTGCGTATTAGCAAATCTGATCTGAGCCCACAAGCCAGGCCTACTTGCTGCTGCACTCCCTCAGTCAGAGCCAGGCTTTTGCTTATTTGCTTGTTGATTGAAAGTTGGTGGTTGGTAGTAACAGACAGGAATCCTATGCAATGGATGGTAGGAAAACAGGGGTGTTACTGCTAAAGCCCAGAGTCACAGAATACAGTTTTGTAGTAATGAGTCCAGTGACTGTGGGCACGGGAACACAGTTCCAGGTGCCCTGGAGGAGGAGGCCTGTCCAGGAGCCTGCCAGGAACACCTGCTCAAGGTCCTCAGGTAGGCAGAGAGGAAGAGAGACACACCCAGGCTGGACAGAGAGAGGATAGGGAGATGGAAAGAGAGAAAGAGAACAGCCTCGGGTTCTCACACTCAGGGACTGAGGTTGACAGCACTTGGGCGAAAAGCAAGGAGGGAAGGCCTTAAGAAGATGACCCTGGCTTCTCACTGCACATGCTTGCTTCCCACCCCCCGGCTCCACACTTCCCACACCTGCTGGCTCCACATCGTACAGTTTAATCCCCCCACCCAAAAAAAGGATTTAATGATGAATGCCAAATCCTAAGGAGCCCTCCTATACCCCCAGAGACTGTGAGCACTCTGAAGGGCTTGCCTCTCTCCTGGGTGCCACTCACAATATCTACCCCAATGCTGCCACTGAGGGGTGCGTCTGTAAATCTGAAGGGGGGCCAAGTGGGTATAAACTAAACACCTGGTGGATAAACCTACAAAACAACAATTCACTCATTTTAAACAGAGGATGGCTATAGCATCTAATACATTTGTGAAATTCAACAACACAGCCTGTAAAACAGCCAGTTGCTTTTAGTTTGGATACTTGTTTGCTTTTGTTTCATTTGTCTCCTCCTGTATTGTGTGTTGTGGGGAACCCACTAGGTGTTGAAACACACCTGGGTTGAGCCAGGTCTGCTCCGAGTGGCCCTGGACATTAAAGGTCAAAGAGCATACCTTCTCCCCCACTCTGACCTTACACCTTCCTTCTCTTGTTGTTAGTCGGTTTGTTTTTCTAATCTATCGCTGGTGCAGACCCCAGCCTTGGCGCTGTGATGAAGGGCCACAGCACAGGGCCCTGCTCAGGTCCTGACTCTCAGGGCTTCAGGACCAGACACTGGGGTGCAGGTGGACAGACGCTTTAAAGAAACATTGCACAATCAGGCCCAGTAGACCGTCAGCACTGGAACCAGACATGCTAGCAGATTCACATTTGCTGATCAAAGCTGAGGGTTAATCTGCAGTTTCAACTACAAACTCCAGACCATCTAAATCCCACGATCAGAAACTGCCTGAAATGGTGCAGACGAACTGGTGTCTGATCCAGGAAACTGAATAAGAGCAATAGCGACAAAGACATCCAAACCTAACCAGAATGGACTACCTTTAGTACCTGGGACTATAACCACATCCACAAATTACTGTTGCTCTCAAAATATATATATACTGTAACTCAAAAATATGATGCATCTTCGGGAACTTCGGTACAGGCGACACGTTCACATTTTCCTGGCAAAGAGAGGGATCGGATCCGGACCAACAGGCCCCGACCGTACGACGAGCATCCCATATAGGCTCGGTTTGCAGAACGCTAATTTCAAGACAAATCCACATTATAAACCCCCAGAACACCCCCCAGCCTGCTGCGGTACATCAGCACCGATCTCAATCACAGCCTTTCATCCGGGGCCACACTTTAACCTACAGTACAATCAATAAGAATACATTATTGGACAATAACATATTACTCACAATATTGTCCTCTATTTCTCCTTCGCCACACTCAGTTTAATCATGTTGGTATTGTTATTGTTATTAATAGTGTGATTATGGAAGCTTTATGCGGACTTTTCAGGTTCCGCTTCCTACATTTCCCACGATTTAATTTGCAGTGAAATGCCAGCCCTGACGCGGAGCTGCGGTTGACAGTCTGCGCCACGACCCTCCGGCAAATCGAGTTGCAGTTGACTAGGGTCTTACATAAAAACGCCAGAGGACACGGACTGGGTAGCCGGGTAGGGGTACTTCACCGCAACCACCGAAACTCTCTCCCGCACACACGGAGATGCTCCACATCCATAGAGGGGATGTATACAGACACACTAAGATCGATATATTCAAAAGCCCTTCCACCCCTGTGTGCATGGACGTCTAAGCAGCATGCATTCGCGTCACACAGACACACAGATGCACACACATGATGCACACAGGTACTCGCACAGTAACGGGAGAACCCGTCGCATTAGCAACAATGTCTCCTTTTAGGAAATGTAGAGATCAAAGGCGTGACGTAAACAATGCAATTCGATACAAACGCGGGTTCGCGCTCGGGGCCTGCGCGCAGACACGCCAGTGCCCTTCACAACCCCCCAACACAACACAGCCCCCCACCACCATCCAGCTGAACAACCACGGGTATCTTTAGATTGAGACAGGTACGACACGCATTGCGACTTGTGTTGGGTTTCGTTTTCACCACCACCTTGATCTCGCTTGTATTTTGTATCATCATGATCATCAGTCTGTGTCAAATGTATTTCTGGACACACATCTGTCGTGCCACAGACACTTCTTCGCCTTCGCTTCCTATCGTTGTGCCCACCCTTCACTCTGAAAACACCCCCCTAAAGCCAACACACCACAAGACACGACACACACACACACACACACACACACGCGTGTTTCTGGGACCCACCTAGGAGCAGTAGCCGGTGTGTCGCTCGGTAGATCTGTTTGTCTTTCTGAAGCTGCTTCTCGATTTTTTTGTTGGCTTCTCTCTGCGCCTTTTCCTCGTTCTTCTGGTCTTCAGTTTTGCTGTTGCCCAAACAGCCCATTTTCCCCGAAGACCCCCCCCCCAAAACAAAACAAAACAAGAAAAGAAAAAAAAAATCGAGGGGAAGGGGAAAGGGGGAAAGGGGGAGGAGAGAGGGATTAAAAAATAAATAAATAATCAAAATCCTAAATCCCTCGGCTATTGGCCCACCAAATGAACACCTGGGCAGAGATGCGTGGCATTTATGATTGTTGGTTTGTTTGTTTTTTTGCTTTAAAAAACAAAAAAATAAAATGCACCGGATCCTCCTCCTCTTCCTCGAGTAATTCTTTTTTTAAATGTATTTTTTAATTTCCAGTCTCGGAAAGCGCTTGGCTGAGCTGATGACGACACCGAACGAGGTCGGCCTGTCAGACGGCGAATTCTTCTATTAATCTTCCCTTGTAGATGTGTGTATATAATTATTTGATATATAGATATATACACACACAGAGACAGGGATTTCACAATGCGTTTCCTTCAGCCTTCTCTCAAAACAAACACAAACACTCAGGATTGTGCTGCGCCGAGTCCCACGACGGTCCTCATACAAATCCAACCCGACACAACTGCTCGGTCACTTAAAATACAAATTGTCGTTTTCTTGGGAAAAAAATAATCAACCGCTCCATCGAGAGATGCGTTGTTATGATCGTGGACGATGGCGGATATTTATATTATTATTGTTATTATGATTATTAGTAATAATAATAATAATAATAATATGGTCTCCCACAATCCGTTTTCTTCCAGAAGGATTGAGAGGACCGAAGGAGAGGGGGGGAAGAGAGAGGGAGAGAAAGAGAGAGAGAGAGGGAGACGAAAAAGAAAAATCAAAAAATGATGAATATTTTTTCACTAAAACGGCATGTGGAGCATTTGAAAGGTTTCTCGGTTTAAAAAAGAAAAGGAAAAAAAAAAAAAAAACCACCACCCCCCACCAAAAAACTTTTTTTTTTTTTAATCCGAAAGAAGAGCTGGATGGCAGTCCCGACGTCCAGCTGTTTTATTCCCAGTAATTATTATTTTTTTCCTCGATTTGTCTTCCTCCTTCTCTGCGATGGTGGTTCCAGGCTGCTTGTGCACAGATCCAAAAGGCCTCTCTCTCTCTCT
Source organism: Amia ocellicauda (assembly GCF_036373705.1). Taxonomy (NCBI): domain Eukaryota; kingdom Metazoa; phylum Chordata; class Actinopteri; order Amiiformes; family Amiidae; genus Amia; species Amia ocellicauda. The sequence continues at coordinate 39,546,175 of NC_089853.1, forward strand.
CTCTCTCTCTCTCTCTCTCTCTCTCTCTCTCTCTCTCTCGCTACAATAATTTGTATTTCTCCTCACATTTGCAGAGCTTGGAATCGGTCCGATCAGATGGCAGCCACGGTGGGTTCGCTTTTAAATTCTGGTTCCGAGTCCTCCGGGTGTGGTGGCAGAAAGGAGAGCGAGAAAAGAAAAATATTAAAGAAAAATACTCCGGTCTTTTCCCGTTCCTTGCAGGTACAGCTTGCTGTCAGTCTCAGCTTTGTATTCCTCCTCAATTCGCTCAGTACATACATGCATGTGTGGACAGACACATGGAGATCCGGCGCTCTACATGGACGGGTACGTCTCTGACAGCAGTCTCCTCATTCAAGGGCCGTGGGTGCCTGTGCACAGATGCGGAAAAGGGCCTTTCTTTGGGGTATTATTTGCTTTTTTCCTTTTCTCCGGGAATTGTACATTGAGACAGATAGCGCTGAAGAGATGGGGTGGGGCAAAAAGCGCACATTGAACCATGGGAACAAGATCACATGATAGACCAAACGTCAGCAAGTTGCGTTTCTACAGCCCAAAGGCGCCCTCTTCAAACGACACCAGAAACTGTGCGGGAGAGGAGGCCGGGGCCCGAATTAGTGCCGCCACCGCCGTGCCCTATACGTGCCCTATACGTGCCCTATACGTGCCCGTCAGCTGCACAGACTGGTTTGCGATTGTTGTTGTTATTTTTTTTTTCTTCTTTTTTTTTTTTTTTTTCAGAATCCTGAGATGAAAAAATAAGAAACTCACTTGCAGCCCATCTTCAAACCCTGAGCTGCCCAAGGGAGATAAGGTAGAGGTGTAGGATCAACTGATTAAGTAATTAAAATAAAATACATTTACAGTTATGAAGAAATAAAATAGAGGTCATCACTAGCGAAGATGAAACATTTTGTTGCAGTTTCCACAGTGTGAAAAATGCCAACTGCTAAATATCCTCACTACTCTATATATATACTGAGAGTCGTATTTGTCCGGGTGGCTGGATGACAGGACGGGTGGGCTCCGTACTGGACAGTCCACAGATGCAGCCCACTCAGACACAGGCAAGTGATGCCCACACGTGCCACAGAGACCTGGAGGGCAGTGCTCAGACCTTCACGCCTCCACGGGAGTCACACAAGTCTCACTACGACGCATCACTCCCCCACCTAGCAAATGTACCAGCAGTCCCCCACCACGCAGGTTCATTACACACAGACCAGACCAATCTCTGGTGATTATTCACAGGCAGCCATAACTAATCAAGTCAGAGAGATAACCCCCCACAAAGAAGCTGTGAGGACCACAGCAGGCACTTCACGGCCCCATTCCTGGGGACCCCTCTGTCTTGCTGGTTATTCCTCAAACCAAGGTTTCCACCAAATGCTAATCTAAACCCTTTAACTGAACAAAACGTTTGCACTGATCAGAGATAAATTAAAAATATATATATTATTATTTCAAACGTTTGAAGATTTTCAGTTAAACGTAAAGCAAAATGGGGCAGTGTGATTCACCAGTTATTGGTAAACAATAACAAAAATAAAAGTCTAAATTGTTAGATTAATTAAGGTATCAATTAAATAAATAGTAGATCAGCTGAAATGAAAATCAGACAGACCGTGGATCCCCAGTATAGGGGGTGAGGACCAGTGCTACAGACTCTTGGCCTAGTGATGCCCACTGTAGCTTGCTGTCGCCACCGTGTCTCCCCTGACTACTTTTCTTCCCATATATCTACTGCTATATACTATATTGCTACTCTGCCACGCCTTCACTGGATGCTAATTCACTCTCTCACGTTTTTTTTGTTTGTTTATTAATTACTGCTCTTTGAAGGTGAATCGTGTACTTCTGTTTCTAAACATGAGATGACTTGGATAAAGAAATCTACCTAGCAAGTAAGTAAGTGACTAAATAAATATTACATGCCAGTAAAAACACGAGAGACACAGACATCCAAATATTTTACACCAACTCCATGTCTGCAATCCTGCAACACTGTCTAGGTGCTGGGGTCAAACATCTACGAAGACTGGTCTCCTTCTGCTGTCCGCCACCTCAAAAACCTTCTCAACTCAATGAGCGTCTGTAGGAGCCAGGCAGAAACGCACAGCAACGGAAGAGGAACCGGGACTCGCACCATCCGCTGGCTTTACATAAAGGCTCAGGAGAGGACGGTCCTGGAGGCGTACGTCCCCCCTCCAGGGTGCACTCGACTAGGTGCAGAGCTGAAGAGATGCACAAGTCACATGTGCCACAACTGCTACGCAAATAGGAGAGGTGCCCTGCACAGCCTCCCCTGCTGGTTAGGCCCTGGACACCTGAAAGAGGCACATGCTGGTGATACAGATTTCACCCACCGTGCCCGTGCCCTGCGCTGTGAACGCTGTGCCTTTTTCTTTTGAGAACATGTAGAATCTGGCATCGACCAAAAGGAACACAAAAATGGCAAAATATACAAGACCCTCCCTGCATCCTTTACCCTTCACCCCAGTCCAATGGCTGCGGAGGTGAGATGAAACAAGATCAAATTAAGCAGGGATAATGAAAGGCACGGGTACAGTCAAGCCAGACTAGCAAGTGTTTAGAAGTGGTTAACACTCTCCACAGACAGCATGTTTGTTTGTATTCAACCACTCCCTTTGAACGCGCTGCTACTGCCACCTCTGGGCTCCCCAAATATGCACTCTGACTGCAGCTCAGACACAGAAATATATATATATATATATATATATATATATATATATATATATATATATATATATATATATATATATATATATATATATATATGCTTAGAAAGAGAGGGAGGGAGAGAGAGGATGACTAAAGGGTTATAAATACCAGTTATAAATATTTTTTCCCCAAACCACTTTCTCGCACGTCGCAGACTCTCCCGACACTGAACAGGCAGGGGTATTTATAAACTCAGTGTGCCATTTCTGTCTCTTTATTTTTAAACTACAGTTCACTGGTATTAAAGTGCAGCAAAGATATCAGCACAGGGTCACGCAGCTCTTTTAAACCGCTGGAGAGAGGGAAACGAGGAGGAGGAAGGAGGGAGAGAAGAGGAACGACACTAGTATAGAGATACGCTGGAGGACTGATTTATTTATTCATGCTTTCAATCATTCATTCAAGAGCCCAAAGTAAATCATTCCGGATATGAAGATTTATTTTTCTGAGGTTTTATTATTTCCATTAATCGATGCAACATAAGTTAAACATAAAGGATAATATGTAAATAAATAAGCAGCACTGTCTAAATAATGGTGGCAGACAAATAAGTAGAATATATAAATATCAGAATAAATTTGGACTCAGCAGGCTCACGTGAAATTTAGGACACCTCTCAGGGACACGATGCAGGCCGGGCCCAGTATGACCAAGGCTGCGCAGATGGTCAGACATTGGAGCCCGGAACCACCGTCAAACAACCACACCGGCAGAATGCCCAGTCTGCACCGCCTAAAACTGCTGCAGCAGACAAATGGACTGCAAGAGCCGGGTGGCCACAGCTAAATCAAGTGTATTGGCTCACCAAAGTCTTCAAAATTACAAGAGAGGTGAAAACTAAGGATGCATAGGGACTCCCACCCATTACTGTGAGATGGGCTCTCTGTGGGCCCACACCCCTGGCCTCTGTCTGCCCTCTCTCCAGGAGCCCCAGCTGTGTGAGGACAGGTACAGGGTCTATGTGTCCTGTACTGCAGAACAACATTACTTATTACCAAATAAGTCAATAAATAAAATACTCAATGTGGAAATCCTGCAGGTGAGATTTTATTAAAGAAATTACACCTGGAAAGATCCATTGTCGGTTGAGGGTGTGGAAATGTGGAGGAGAGATGTATGACACAACCCCCTTCCACTTCCACACAGATTAGAGGTCCAAATCCAAACCAGTCCACTGAGGCAGCTCAGGCATCCCCTTCACTGACTGGAAGACTCTGATCGGACCCTTCTACAAACCGCCAGTTGGTGCCATTTTATTTTAAACTCGGACTTCCCCCAGTGCTGCAATGAAACCCTGCAGGCCACTTCAGAGAGATGCTGGCAGGTTTTCAAGGGCCTTTTACTAATGCTGCTACTGAGGGCAGGCCACCAAGCCAGTTGCGTTTTGTGCCACCAACCATGTCCCATAAGATTGAGCGCCCCGCCATCCCGCTGCTTCGTCTTGGATAGCAAGGCTGTGCAAGTGCCTCCCAGATAGGTGTGTAACCACGGCACTGATGGACCAGTCCTATGTTTGTGGCCGCCTTTGCCTTCTGCCCCTTCACTGCGACCTTGCGGTTTGTTTTCTGGGATTCCCCCCCACCCCTATGCTGCCACACCACCTTGGTTGGCACCTATTTCTGGGTAAAAAGGCCTCCTGAGCCAGAGACACCAGACCAGTGCCAGGACCCACCTCTAGTGTGAGCCCCGGTGCAGGGTGACATCCACTATACCCACCACACCACCATGCGCCATGCCGACAGCAAAAACCACACACGTAGTGCCTGACAAAATGCAATTACCATCCCTGTTGTTACTGACAACAGCGCCCAGGGTCTGCGATCCCGTAAATTGTGTTCTGGATTTTCTTGACACATCCCATCCCTCCCCGACCTTGTTTTGTGTCAGGCGGTTTGAAAACTGGGCCAGTCCTCTGCCGATGGTGTCTTGTGTTTCGATTGGCAACAACACTCAGACACTGACAGTCCCCACTTGCATCTCCAAACCTGCACACTGACAGCAAGGCAAGGGAAGGAGATTGGGGTTAATTGGTCAAGTTGAGCTGAGTCTGGGGAGTAGTACTGCACCCTTTATTAAATAAACAAATAAATAAATAAAAAGTAACCTGTGCTATACATGTTAAAACAAGAACGTGATCCCTTTAAAGACAAGTTCTGGCAATCCTCATCTTTATAGTGGAAGACTGAAACCAAAACCTGCGTTTCCCCAGTGACTTTCCATATTACAGCTGCACCTCAGGGCTGTGTCCTAAGAAGCACTGCTATGAGCAGGGACTGAGAAACAGGAAGTGACCCTTCCCCCAAGCCCAGACTACTCAGCGGATTGGCTGATGTGAGCCTTGGCCAGCTGTCAATGCTGGACAGACACTCCCACACAACTCACAGACACCCGGGGAGAGCTGCAGCAGGGTGCAGAGGGTACATGAGCACCAGGAGAACTGAGGAGTGGAGCAAATACACATAACAATAGTCACTACTAAAATACATTATTATTATTATGGTTGTTTTTGTTATTACAATTAACTATGAAACACTTCATATAACTAAACATGTTTTACAGCAAATTGTTAATCAACAACAATAATATATATTTAAATAAGAAAATATAGTATTAACTGGTACTTGTGTTTTACGTTATTTTATCATACAAAGAACACACATGAGGGGGAGTATGTCATGTCCCTACCTTTGTATACTTCTAATGATTAATATAGGCCTAATATTTATTTGTAATGCCAGTAATACTGGCATTCAGGGGAAGGTCAAGCCTATGTGACGTAAACACTCGTTAGTGACGTGTCAGTCCACAAACAACACTCGCCCCGTGTACGTTTATTTTACAGTAAGCACATATTGTGAAATCCACTTCCGCGCACTGTTCAGTTTATACCCTTTGCGTAAATTATGTTATGTGGTACCCATCGGTATTTTTCCAATCATGGCGAACAACGTCACCGGTTTCAATTCACCTGGCAAGAGAAACGCGACACAGATTTAATTAAAGAAGCGAGATTGACATTGTGAGGCAGAACCTGCATCCAAAGACGTCACTGTGTCTGTGTATGACGCTTTAGGGGTGACGTGTGTGGTATTTTTTCATATTTGATTGTTTGCGATATTATCATTCAGGTCATGGCTATACACACTTGTTGGTGTAAATGCTGGCTCTTGATTGACTGGGCTAATAAATGCTGCATCTTCAGAACAGCTCACTTGAATCTGACGCGGCTTTCATTACCCAGAGCAGCTTTCAGAGACTAGTGGGTGACCTTGGTCATTTTAGTCCAATTTGCACATTAAAATGACTAAATATTCCCTTGCACCTTAACGTTTAACACCGATGCGGCGGAGGCTCACTGGTGCTGCCCAGGTACCACGTCTCTGCGGTTCATAATTCCCCTGTGGGAGCTTTTGATTTTGTATTTCATGTTAGAT
>NC_089853.1:39889850-39899646 GCF_036373705.1 Amia ocellicauda
CTATAGTCCTCCAGGGTTTCGGCGATAAACTCCTCGACCGATATAAACTCCGGCATTTTTGCAAACGTATCTTGCAATTGGGGTAAAAGTTTACAGTGCAGAATGACAGCTGCGATAATCCAGAAATGAAAACGGGAGTCCAATGGATGGGAGAAGCTATGGGCAGATGTGCAGCTCAGCGCTCACTCCCGTCGGCAGCCCATCTCTTTGAATTAAATGGAAAAAGGGAAAAAAAGAGGAACTGCGCGTCGGGCGCGAGCATGTCGGCGACGCGAGGGGCGGGGGCGCGCCTGGCCGTGGACGCGCGCACATTGTGCTGGACGTGGTTGCCGCGCGTTCCGCGCCGTGAACGCGTCCAAGTTTGGACGGAGAATACAGCTGCTAAATTGGCTGCGTGGGAAAACACCGAGGATTTCCTAATGCACCCGGCCGGGGAGTAAATAAAATAAAACCTTAGGATTACCCGACAATGGCATCTCTCTCTTTTTTTTTTTTTTTTCCCGACCAACACTCAATCAACAAAAGCAAAATTATATATGTGTTGTGCAAGATGTTTTTTTTTAATTGTGCCACAGCATTCCTAAGTGCAAAATAGCTGCGGTAAGTGGCACGTTTGGGCTTCTTTAACAGTTGATGGTGAACTCAAACACAGGCACAACCTGCATCCAGACTTGTGAAGCCCTTTTTAAAATTCACACTGGACTGAATACCCCCCCCCCCCCCAAAAAAAAAGAGAGCAAAACACCTCTTGTAATTATTAGTCATTAAGCAAGGGGTTTTACTCAGAGCAGCTTACAGGGGCTCTACGGCTAAACCGTGCATCCGGGCCCGGGCTCTACATTTCACCAGCGTAGAGCACCGAGGGGGGCTGTGGAACGTGCTGAGGGTGACACACCGTGAGTCAGGAGTCGAGCAAGCAGATTTGAGTTGGAACCTGCTGGGCACAAGCACGCTTCCCCAGCCGGAGTCGCCAAGCCCGACTAGAAATCTCATGGTGGCTGCTGTTGGTAAAGCAGTTCTGTGTCTCTCAGACTCAGCACTGTGCCTTTTGTCACCGACCTTTTAAATCCCCTGGGTCTGAATGAAAGCACCCAGAGCCGATGTGTCTCTCTTTCTGCGGGTGACAGAAAGGTCAGGGCTGCAGCCGCGATTAAGCCTCTTACTGCGGCAATAACAAATTAATGCAATGCATCCCGGCGCTGGCTCCGTATCGCTGTCAGCCGCCTGCGTGACACTGACCCAGAAGAGTGCAAAACACACATGGGAAAAGCAGAGAGAGACACACAGACACAGCCAACGGCAACCCGCGTATAGAACAATAATGGTTCCTGTGGAGTGTTTTGCCGTTGTGTTTTGTTTTTTGGTCAGCCGGGAATGTTGGGGCCCAGGACAACTGTATAAGAAAGCCTCCCCCACTTTACAAACTCAATTCCTCCAGAGCCTGAGTCCGGGATAACTGTCCAGGGTGGTCCCTCCCCACTGTCGGTGGCCCTGGCAGCAACACCAACTCAGTCTGAGCAATTGATCCTAATTTAGGTGATCTGTCTCTGCAGGACTAGCTGAGCTCTGTCGAGCACAGCCCAACAGCACTAATACAGAGAGACTATCCATACAGGTCTGCATCCCAGTGAGCTTTACAGACAATACCTCTGCTGAATCAGCACCCAGGGCCTGAGCACCGGGCTCCAATAAAAACAAACATAAACCTCCACTGCTTTAATATTTCGGTGCTTCTCAGCCCCACACAGCGGTCTGAGTAGGGAGCAGTATTGACGGACCACAGTTTATACGCTGCAGTGAATCAGGAGATTAACCTGAGCCATCTTCGTACTGAATATAGACAGATACACCAAGGCACTGAGACGCACAGAGGGGCTCTTCACCACAGCGGGTTCCATGTGAAAGAATAGACAGGACTTCAGTGTTATATCTCACGATGAATCAGACAAGACAGGAAGTGCATCCACAGCCCCCTGCCTGCTATACCAGTGTTCACTTCACTGGTTTCCAGTGATCTGGAGCAGAATTAAGAGTGTCCCCTAGTGGTGTGTGAGCTCTGTTGCAGTCCCAGTAGAGCTGGGTGTTCCCTGACATCTCCAAACTGAGACCAAAGCACTTCCATATGACTGACAGACACCGGAGAGGCATGGCTGTTGGGACCTTTATTATTATAAAGATGATGGCTTTATTTTAGAAAATAGATACATTTTTTGATGGGAAGTCCAAAAATAAATGGTTTATGCATTTTGTCTTATTTTTGTTGTTCATCCAAAATGTTAAATTTTTTAACAACTCTGCTATGTATCATGGGTGTGTCAGGGGTGAAGAAGCTGAGAACAGAGAAAGTTTCCTATTGCGTCTATGTAATCTGAAGAACACTGCGCTGCCTATTGCAGAATATAAGGATGTATTTAAATATATATGTTTCTCTTTTAATGTTGCACAATGTTCCCATCCTGTTGCTCAAACGGAAATTAATGCTGAAATTGGAGTTCCCCGTGCGCGTGCCCTGCCCCTCGCCACACCTCTGCAGGGATTATGGTTTCTTAGAAGAGCTTTGTTTATGGGCACAAGATGATGAAATTCAACCAGGGAATAATAGTAATACTACTACTACTAATAATAATAATAATAATACTACTAATAATGAATAATTATAATAATGACAAATAAGATTTACGCAACAAGTCAGTGTTCTGTGGCCCTGGTCCTGAAGAGCCTCAGTGTTACAGCTTTATATGGCGACAAGTAGAGACCTGGAAAATAAGCTACATTAATGAATTCAGAGCTCAGCTGCAATACAAATCAGCAGACCCTGTAGGTCCCAGATCCACAGCCTCAGACCCCAGCACCAAATTGGCTCAGCACTCTAATTACGGTGGAGTATAGTATTGGAGTATGAAGTATTGCAACAGTATAGTGTTTTTGAGAAGATATCAACAATATTTTCAACAGTGAAACAGCTCTGAAAATGGGTCCCCTTGCTACTCAGAATCAGGACCTCTGGGTGTCTGGGTTTTAGTTTTTAACCAAGGTCTGGTTACTTTCATTAGATCCCTAAATTGAACTAGTGGACATAATTTTTTTCTTTCTTTTTTTTTTTCAGCTACTAAACAAAGTGAGAATGACCAGTCAAAATAACAAACTCTTTTAAAACTCTTTTAGGAGGACGATTATTTTTTAAAATATGTCCAATTACGATTTGTCAGTCCACTGAAGTAAACGGGCGGCTCAGCTGGGATCAGATTATAGAGAAATGTGGAGATATTGTGTTTTAATTCAATGTCTCTCTCTTCCAAATTGTCTAAGGAAACCTACAACCCAAACAAAACATAACAATACAAATTAATCCTGAAATAAATTGGCAGACGATGCTTCCAACACAAGAAGAGGTAGCCGTCTCTCACACAATGAAGTTCAATAACTCGCTCTAAACCGAGTTAAATCCCTCCAGGAGGCAGGGAGTGGTGCGGGGGAACTGGGATGCTTGCTGCAATCTTAAACTTATACAATGATTGGACAGAAATCGCCCCAGGAAATTAATCAGAACTTGCGGTATGGGGTGGGGGGAGGTGCAGAGAGAGGGGCTTGTGGACCAGAGGGGGTCTCGGCCGGGAACGGTTGCACGCTTTGTCTGAGGATAGGTGTTGGAATCTGGCTGGGAGGCTTTTCTTTCACCGTATATAATTGTGCCCGGGAGAAACACATTCGAATGTCTGTGGGCGAAAGTGTGTGCCAGAGGGATTAAGGTTAATTTGTGGTGTTATTGCTTGTTTCTGGGCTTCCCAGGAAAGCTAATTTAGACATTCTCTGCTGAAGCTGGAGGAGGAGGCCTCTGGATAGAGGGATAACCTCTGGAAAACAAATACATAATGAACTGGGGTGGGGGGCCGTGCTGTAATGTTATATTGTAATATTGACCTTTAAAAATATATACACATAAATTGAGTTCTAGAAGTTGAAATGGCCTTTTGCAAGTTATGTTACCTTTCAATCAATACAGTCATGTATGATTCGGGAAAGGTAGTGGCTCCAAATCAACCTGCATGAACCAACACGCTGACAGATGCTAACTGTAGTAGCCAATGCACAACACTAGAAGGTGTTCAATAAAACACGTAGGAGAGGGTCTCCAACCCCAATCTGTCTGGTTTACAGGAGTCTTAAATCAGTGGCTAAAGACTACGTTCATATTGATTAATTAAGTCCATTACTAGTTCAATTAGGTAATCATGATCTATCCTGTAATTAAAGCCAGAAGACCCTGCAGCCCCTGGGTCCAGGAACTGAGACGGCCAGGTTTGTACTAGTTTCCCATACAGTAAACGATGTGCTTCGTTTTCAGACAGGAAGGGTCGTCAAAAGCTCTGCACAACTTCCTCCACAAATCCAACCTATTGCGACTGTAAAGGCAGCAACTCCAATTCCCAGCTCCAATTGCTTCTATGGGGGCCAAAATGAACAACAATGGATCAAATAAATAAATGTCAGTAATGGAGCCCAGATGTAGACCGTAGCTGTCAGAACTCATTACAGCTCCACTCAGTCACCGCGTCGACGTCTGGTTCCCCACCGGGGTTCTGTCGTGGGCGGCTGGGAGAGCCAAGATGCATATTAATTAACCTGACCTTTCTCAAACCCCCGCCGCCACAAGCAGCACACCTGGCTCACCTGTTGTATTGCAACCTTCTGGGCTTTCAGACTGCAGTCACGGGGACGGAGAGACCAATGCCCCGGGGTCGGCCCTGCTGCTCGCCTGAGCCCCAGCATCGTGCCATATGCTCAACTCCCGCTTCAGTCATGACGTGGTGAAAAGATGGGCACTGTGCAGCTAAGAGCAGGACCAGGGGGAAGGATGCATGTTACACTGCTGGACAATGCAGACAATTGTAGACAGATGCACACACAAACACAGGTGTATGATGTCAGATATAGAGTTGTAAGCACACAGATTTTACACATTTGTTCCGAGTGCTGCCCAGGACACGCCAAGTTAGCATCTCATGTACACACCTTTTACGCTTTTTTTTCTTTTTCACTTCACTCAACGTCAAACATCTGTACTGCTTAATTTATTAATTATATATCTAAAAAACAAACACAAAAACACCACAAAAAGATCTGTACTGCATTTCTGTTGATCATAAATTAACATACACTTCCCTGATAATACACTCTGATACAGCATACTGAGATGTAGGCCTCTACTGACATACAGATCCAAGATTACAAGCTGATAGAACCTAAGATATACTCAACACTTACAATCTACAGCCGAGAAAAATAAAATAAAAAAAGACAGTAGAAAGATCCAACAGGATAGGTAAACAGGAGAAGGTACTGTGAATAAGAGTATTTAGGGAATTTTTTTCTGACCAAAAGTTCCATTACATTCAATTTAAGGTTTGAAAACTTTTAAACTCCATGGATTAATTTTCAGTATATTGAATGCTATGCGACCCACTCTAAAGGATTGAGCGGTTATAATAATAGAATGCTATAAAGTTATAGATATGGCATTTATTTCAGTAGCCTATAACACGGCTGATTTTAATTGTAAATGTGTAAAACATTGGAATACTTTGTTCCAACGGTAGACATTTAAAACTATAATCCATGTATAATATAGATTTATTTTAAATGCACATTTGTCAAAGGCAGTAAAGTGTGTGATTGTACATTATTTAATTAAATTGCTGAAATTAACAAATGTCCAATCATAAATTGAATTGCTGATATCAATATATGTAATTATTTATCATTTAAGGATTGCTGGCACTTTTCATAATGTAAAAGGGTCCAGGTCTATGGTATGTTTCTGTTACCTTCCTGCTAACATATAAACCAGAATCTTTTTTGTAACCTTTGTGCTAACTTACAGCAAGGTTGCAGCTAACAGCTACCTTGCTGCTACCTATGTAGATCCATTCTTGCAACCTTTATGGGTTGCTGCAATGTAATTACAATCTTGCCGCTATATTTCTGCAATAAAACCTTTTGTTGCAGAACACAACCAAGGAAAGAGGGAAGAAAATAACTATAACAACAACAATAACCACATGGGAGTAAAAAAACAGTTCAAAGCTTCATGAATTAAATGAAAAAATAAAACAAAAAAAGTTTGCACTCAAGCTCAGGAATCATTAAAAGCCAGTTTGACTGACACTTTCATTACAGCTGATCTGAACGGCTATTAATGCCTGACACGGCTCAGACACAGCCAGACGCCCACCGCTGACACCTCGCCTCCCCGGGAATGAAAAGATATTTGTGTCCTGTCAGGCAGGGGGAGGCCTCCTGCACCTCAGAGGCCGGCTCCGCTCAGTGCAACGTCATCGACACCACAGTGCTGGAGGTAAACTTCATGGGAAGAATACCAGCTCTGCTCCTCCAGCTTTGAATACCAGGTTTGTTTGTTTCAATTGTGTGTGTGTGTGTGTGTGTGTGTGTGTGTGTGTGTATGAAGCATTTAGAAATACTCATATATGAAGTAGTAGAACACTTTCAAATCATTTTTTAGGCCTCTCGCAGTCACCCCCCTGCACCCATCCGGAGACTGAAGCACATTACACAACGCCTCCAGTATGAGTTTTATTACCCAGTCAGTCATACTTCTCTTTAACCTCCATTTATGTGGTTTCTCTGACAGTAGACAGTCTGTGCACAGGTTGTGTGGCTGGATCAATAGACAGAGACAGGCAGACGGAGAGATGAAGAGAGATGTAGACAGATTGCATAAGTGCACAGCTTGTCCTGTTTTGAGTACCTCGTATGAGCATCTGCATGGGTGCACACGGAATAGGAGTACACACACGCACGCACGCAGGAGAACAGCTAGTTTTCCAGCCCTGCAGTGACAGGGAGGGAGGGCACGTGATGACAGATTACAGGATTCACATTTCTTCCACATGTGCTGATTAATCCAGTCAACCCGAGTCATTCATATGGTTAGATGTGCGGTTTGGGGGGGTTGGGCAAGAACATATCACCACCATCTGTGCATTAACGGTGTGGTCGGGACTGTCGCCGTTCAGGTCTTCACTATTGGGCTCGTCACGTGACACTCCTTTATGTTCCCATTCCCTCGGAGAGACAGTCCAGGTGCATTGCAAGGAAACAGACAGGCCCTGTGAGCAAGCTTTCTCTCCATGGGTCTGCTTCAAGTTCACAACAAGCCGCTGACACAGTAAGATACCTCGTCACTCTTTTCTCGAGAATGCAAAACCAAAAAACATGATCTACCACACACCTGGTTTACACGACTGTTGGGGCTACATCGATCTGTGTTGCATGAGAAAATCGCCCAACGGGAGCATCAGAAATACACAGGCAAATACAGCATCATGGCTCCAGGGCATCACTTTGTCTGTCTATATCAGACACAAGCTGCACGGCCAGTCACTGAAGGTGAGGTGGTGACTTTAACAGACGTGTGACATTACTGAAATGCCAACCGCAGTTCAAATGTCTATCTTCCACAAAAGCAACACTCTCGCTGCTCCGCTCTCCAGACAACCCTCTCCTTCTTTCGGCTCCACATCTTCCCAAAACACAACGACAGCTGTTTCCCTCCCCTCCGGCTCTCCTCACCCATGCTCGATACGCAGCTCTGTGCACAAACGTGTGACTGATGAAAATGAAAGCGGATGTGACCTCCTAACGTTCATAAAGGCAGTAACTGAATCATTTATTTCATTCACGATCATCAATATAAAATATGATTTATTCCTTCATTTATCCGTGTATAATTTCCACAAAACAATGACTTGATAACAAGGATCAATATTACATCTCAAAAACAAATAATATGTAGGTACCAAAAAAAAAACAGAGAGAGACAGAATTGATCTTTAGGCTAACGGGTTTGCAACGTGAAGAACGAGCCACAATAAAAGCAGAGTCTAACATTTTAGAGCCCAGGGAATGAAAATCGAAGGGACTGTGAAATATGGGTAGCTGGGGAAATGAAATACTGTGGTCGTTTTTATATGATAAAGCGCCACTTGAATGCTGTCCAACTCACTGCTTGCTGAATGGAAACATGAAGTGATGTGTTTGCATGGCTCTATGGCTCTTTACAACAGAGCCACTGCAGAATCGATAATGTCATCATACGTGATCATACCCTTCTTGCAGGTCACACCAAGCTAGTCTGGCAGCCTCTCGTGATTAATAGCAGAGGTGCGGCGGCTGAATAACACACAGTATTGACAGGTGTCTGCTGGAATGAACATCTTCAGGCTCTGCTGGGCAGCGCGGTTCTCCGGGGTAAGGCACAGATCGACTCTGGAAATAGTACAGGGGTGATTTCGGTTTTGGTTTGTTCTCTCTCTGTGTGCTTTCTTTTTTGTCTGGTTTTGTATTTAAACAAATAAATAAGTAGATAAAGTGTTTGAAATGGACGAAATATTGAAACAGAAGCCTGATTGTTTTTTTGTTTTACAGATAAATAATAACAATAACATAAAACTGAGCCTCATCATATTAAAGTGAATATCATCCTTCTGCCCAATTGTCTGGGGTCGTAGCCTGCGTGGCACAGCAGTGGTGTACTGGCTACAGAGGTGTTGGGTCTGCCAGCTTCGTTTTATGCTGGGTGTTTATCCATCGCAACGGCGGGATGTCGGTGTCAGAACTGCTCTTGTGGATGAGACAGGGAACTGTAAAGTGTCTGACGGCAGGATGCTGGGACTCGTTCTCTCTCTCCCCCAGTTAGTGGAAGAAAAGAAATTCCAGTTCATCATTGGCAGTTCGCTTAGTCTTTCAGCTCCTTTTCTGAATCTAGACAAACTGTAACTCCGGCTCCTTGTGGGATCAAATTTGCCACAAATGGTAAATTGACTAATTGCGTGCAAGCCAATTACATTCATAGTTTTTTGTTGCATTTGGGTGTGGTCAAACATTTACAACTGTGATTAAGGCAGACCTTTTACATAAAAAGTCTTACCAGCTATTGTAAAAAAAAAAAAAAGTTGCAAACACATTAACCGTTTTACAGTTCCTTGGAGCTTGGGAGTTGCTAGGTGTTCTGAATGTAGTAGTCACAGCACTTGTAATTTTACAAACCACTCTGGTCTCTCCCATCCGTCCCCCCCACCCCCACCAGCGGCCCTCAGCCGTTGACGATGAGGCCACTGATCTGCCCAGGCAAGGTGTAGAGGATGAGGAAGAGGAAGAGTGTGAGGATGACCAGCACGATGAGGGCAATGATGTACTTCTTGTACTTCTTCCAGATGAAAAAGATGCAGGTCTTCATGGGGTTCACAAACCAGTTGAAGGAGGTCTTGGGGCGGCTGGACATGGGAGGAGAGAAATGGTGAGAACGTGAGAAGGAGAGAAAGGGAGGGGGAGGGAGAGAGAAAGAGAGAGAGAGTGAGAGAGATGGTAGGAGACACTATCGCACAGTCCCATCTCTCCACTTTTACAATACTGCATTATATTCGTCTCTATTCTTTTTCATAAAAATGTTGAATTGGCAAATTTGATGAGGCTGTTTAAGGTTTCATTGTAGTGCTGTAGTCAGTATAGCTTCCTGAGGTAAGGGGAGCATCAGTACTGTCAGTACAGTGCAGAGAGATGCAGAGGGCAGTAGAGTATTTATACTCAGGGCCTGGGGGCAGTACACTGCAGTACAGGGGTGCTGGGGCATTACTGACTTGGGCTTGTCCAGGGGCTCTGGTTCCTTGCGTGCTCGGCCCACAGGATTCTTCTCAGCCTCCTCAACTGTCACCAGCTGGAACTCCGCTTCCACCTTCCCCTGAAGAACACACAACACAGCACACTGTATACAACACAG